>NC_090056.1:6595378-6778273 GCF_038355195.1 Osmerus mordax | reverse complement strand
GACTAGACCTGAATACTAAAAAAGAGGATGCTGCATGATTCTGGAAAGGCTTCATAAGAATGTTCCGCACCAGCGTGTTTGAACTGCGGCGGCAAACGCCGCTGTGGTGAAGTCAAATGCAACGGTGTTCCCTCACCAAATAGTCTTCCCGCATGTCGACAATTGCTTTTTAAAACATTGCAGGCACGAAGGAAGCCTGCACTTGAGAGGAATATCTACAATGAAACAACTTTAATATTCTATACATAGTTCACTTTCTGCGTTGGCAAAAAGCATATTTGGGGGGTCTGCGTCTGATAGAGAACATCTGTCTCACCTCTACGGACTCTGGCAGAACAAGAGAGCGCTGGAGCGTGGTCATGTGATCAAACAGACCAGAACAGCGCTCTACTCTGACCTTCCTTGTCATCACATCCTCTCACGTCAAAACGTTCAACACATCAGCACCCTAATCTGCGTAACAACGCGGGATTGGATGGAAATCGTCAGTTTGTCAATAAAGCCTTGGCAGATATTGTAGCTTAGCCACCGGAGACAGAATAACAGACTCAACTGAGGGGAAAAAAATAACAGTTTTTTCTATCCAAGTCGGAAGCAAAATCCTTGTTGTTCTACCCAGAGAAGATTCACCTCCCCGCAAAAATATACCTCCGGCATAACTTACCCAAAATCATCCTGTAACTTGTGTGTTCCGGGTGTCGAACGTGTTCCCCTTGCTGGCCTGTCTCTCTCTCCTCTCCAGGGGACAATGGCTCCAAAATGCGTCTCTTCTCTTCTCTTCACTCCTTCCTCTCCAGCGAGTCTCTCTCTCCGGTCTCTCTCAGAGAGTCACAGCTACACGTGGTGAGAGATTTCCGATGTCCATGTCGTCCCTTCGCTAAAGCACCCTTCTCTCTCTCCAGGTGAATCGCAGTGTGTGTGAGAGAAGAGACAGAGAGCGGTGGTGTGTGTGTGTGTGTGTGGACGGGTGTGTGTGTGAGGAGGAGGGGCCACGCTGCCGCGGTGCAGTTGTGCTGTCCGTCTCAGGTGAGCCCGAGGACAGTCTGGGGGGGGGGGGGGCAGGTTGGGGGGGAGGGGGCAGGGAGGGGGGAGTCGGCAAATGGAGAGAGGGGAGCTTAAAAACGGTAGCGCCCAATCACAGGAATGATCCTCTCCCAGAAGCAGGCAGAAGGCGGAAAAAAATGTGGTGGTCTCCAACAAAACAGCTGACGAGCTCATTTCTTTCACCGGGGGCTGGAACATTGCAGGACATGCACAGGGAGAAATGCCGTCGCTACACTGTCAAGCTGCTGCCTGCTTTGCACGCTCGCCCGCTCTCTCTGTCTCTCTCTCTCTCTCTGTTTTTTTTTGGGGTTGGGTATAACCTAAAGGCACCTTACATGCCTGTGCTCTGATTGGTGACAGCCCCAGCCAATCAGAGCGTCTTCAGGCACTTGTCATGATGCAGTGTGTGGGCTCGAAGTCATGACAGGGGAGAGAGAGCGAGAGAGACAGAGCGAGAGAGAGAAAGAGAGAGAGAGAGAGAGAGAGTGAGTGAGTGAGAGAGAGAGACAGCACTGGACTAATCATGACTGGCTCTTCTCTTTCTCCCTTCCTCCTCCTCCTCCTCCTCCCACCCCAACCGTCTCTCTCTGTCCAGTGAAAGACAGAAGGTTTGCGGAGATACCGAACGCTTCTTTTCTCTTGCCGTTTATCACCCCTCCCCTTTCATCCCCCACTTCTTTTGCTCCATGTGACCAAGGACTTGTTATTGGATTAACCTTTCTTTCCGTCCTCCTCTCTCCCTCTCTCTCCCTCTCTCTGTCTCTCTCTCTCTCTCTCTCTCTCCCTCTCTCTCTCTCTCTCTCTCTCTCCCTCTCTCTGTCTCTCTCTCTCTCTCCCTCTCTCTCTCTCTCTCTCTCTCTCTCCCTCTCTCTGTCTCTCTCTCTCTCTCCCTCTCTCTCTCTCTCTCTCTCTCTCTCTCCCTCTCTCTCACTCTCTCTCTCTCTCTCCCTCTCTCTCACTCTCTGTCTCTCTCACTCTTCCTCTCTCTCCCTCTCTCTCCCTCTCTCTGTCTCTCTCTCTCTCTCTCTCTCTCCCTCTCTCTCACTCTCTGTCTCTCTCACTCTCCCTCCCTTGTTCCGCTAACCCGTCTGAGCAAGGGCAATGGTTCTCTTTGGACCTCGAAGGCTGGAATTTGGAACTGAGGAAGGAAAGACAGTGAAAGACGGGTGGGGGGGGGAGGCAAAAAAAGAAGAAGAGGAGAGACGGATCGAAAGCGACAGAGCAGAGCAGAACCCGGAGAAGGAGAGGTAGCGACTTGACGAAACGCGAACTGACAGGGGGATGAGGTGACGTGGAGTGACAAGGGGAGAGGACCGCGAGGAACAAAACACAGAGACAAAAAGAGAGAAAGAGAGAGAGTTGACAACCAAACCACTGACCGTGGAGGTGCAGCAGTGAACCAAGAGAAAGCTCAGCATGTCTCTCAAACCCCAAAAGGCACCCATGAGTTCTCCTGCTTTGCAGACTTCCCAAATTCTCCTTACTCAGCAAACTGCCCAAAACTGACAGAGAGAGAGAGGTTCCCTTTGAAAAACCACACAGCCATGATAGCATTGAGAAGCAGGGGGCAGCTCAAAGAAGACCTAACAAAGCCGTCAAAAAAACGAATCCCCTAGGGCGAGTTCGGCTCGCAAACACGCAGATACTAACACGTGAGTTAGTGCAACACGTCTTCGTGCCTTCTCTTTCTTCCTCTCTCACATTCCCCCTCTTCTCTCTCTCTCCCTCTCTCTCTTTGTTCAGTCTCTCTTTCTCAGATGCATACAACCAGTCGTTCTCTCTGGCGTTCTGTAGCTGTCTCTGTGTCTTCTCACCCTCTCTCTCTCCCTCTCTCTCCCTCTCCCCCTCTCTCTCTCCCCTTGTCTCAGGCATGGCCGTGAGCCACAGAGTGCTGGAGTGAATACTAAGAAGCTGGTCTGACACCTCCAATACCTCACTGCAACAGCGGCTCCACCGCACGCATTTAAGGCGTTGTGTGTAAACACTTACACAAACACACACCATTGAGAGGAGCACACACACACACACTTACACATGCACACACACACTCACGGCCCACATGCCACTGCACCCGGGGGCTAAATGCCCACACACAAGCAGCTGCTGAGCAAACATGGGAACACACGAGCGGGATGTTGTATGCGGTACGCGGTCATGTCAATGTAAATGTCGTCTCTAGGAACTACAATACCCACTGCTACCCTGCGGCACCAAGCTGCAGGTCCCACACGGGCTACTGAGTCAGAAGAGGTGTCAGGTCAGGACATTGTCGACACTTGGAGGCACAGGTTTGAAGAAGGGAGGTTGAACCATTGAACGCCCCCTTGGACTTCCCATTCTGAACATGCGCTTGAATCTTGAGGTGTTGGACTGGGTTGTGCACGCACGTGTGTGTGTGAAAGGGGGAGAAAAAGAGAGAGGGAGAGAGAGGGAGGGAGAGTAGGAGGGAGAGGGAGAGACAGACAGAGAGACCTTGTCCCAGCAGTGACGGTAGATAAATAGAGAGATAGATAGGGTTTCCTCATTAGTTGTGTTGTTATCAATAATTCAGGGCTGGCCCTTGTTGGCGTTCAATGGGCCGAGCGCTAATGTGCTGTCTGGGCCCTTGGAGGGGGGGGGGGGCAGAGGGCAGAGGGCCAGGGGCCGAGCAGGACTTTAATGGATGTCATGATGAGAGGGTGAAATAGGAGCATGGGGCTCCTGTGTCACCCCTGGTTGAGGGTGCAAGGGGGGAAGAGAGAGCGAGGAAGGGGAGAGCGGTGGGGAGGGGAGGGGACGGGGTGCAGGGTACAGGTGGCTAGCCGGTGAGAAAAGAGGTTTAGCGTGGATATGAGACAGGTGTGTGAAACAAGTGAGGGTGAGTGAGAGGGGAAATGAAAGGAGAGAGAGGAGACGAGGCCTTAACCCTCCTCACTGGCATCCATCAGACTCAGGATCAATCAGTCTGAAGATGTATTGACCTCCACGCACAGCCTCCGAGGTGTGTAGACTCACTCATCTCAAGTGGCTGAACCACTGGGGAGAAACGTTCCCAAGATGGCCGCACTGGAGTCACTCAGCAGCAGATCCTCTTAACATGAGAACACTCTCTGGGAAGTCTTGTGCTTTCAGAAAGAATCAATACAGCTTCCCTTGGAAAAGAAAAATCTAAAACCTTCAAAAATATTTAATTCTGAAGTTGCCACATTCCTCAACTGAAGTAGAGTGCCTGGTGGTGAATTTGAACTCAGATAAGAGGCCTCTGGATCAGTGAGGCGTTTGTAAAGATTTGCCGGCCGCAATGATCTGTAGTTCCCTTCTGCCCTGAGACTGCTTCGACTTCAACAGCTAACTATAGCTCTGCCATGACTAATGACCTTCAACAGTTCTTTTTTTATATTACAATATGTTCTTTCACCAGTCACACTCCTTTAGTAATGTGCGGTTGCAAAAATACAAGTAAAAAATAAATAAAAAATTCTTGCCAAACTAAATGACAGGCATCAAAGACGTAAAATCCCAGCATTATAAAATACAGTTATTCAGGAGTACTTTCAGGATATTGTTAGCCACAAGGAGAATACTGAATTGCGTTTGGGTGTTTATGGGAGCTGCGATGAGCGGGCATCCTGGTCGATGCTTAGTAGAAATAATCAGTTGGACGCAACTTTACAGGGGTGCGCTAGCATGATGAAGATGGCATAGTAACATGAGGCAGGGCAGAGTAGGATCATGTGTGTGTGAGCTCAGTAATCTGAAGCTGCTGGGACTGACAAAGTCATGTGGTGTGTTTTGGGTGAGCTTGGTAATCCACCTCCATTACTTGTCAGTACATTACATTACATTTACATTTAGTCATTTAGCAGACTCTCTTATCCAGAGCGACTTACAGTAAGTACAGGGACATTCCCCCAGGACAAGTAGGGTGAAGTGCCTTGCCCAAGGACACAACGTCATTTGGCACAGCCGGGAATCGAACTGGCAACCTTCAGATTTCTAGCCCGATTCCTTAACCGCTCAGCCACCTAACTCCACTAGCTAGGTGGGTGGGTGGGGTGGGATGGTGTTTGGGTGGGGGAGTGGGGAGTTGGGTGCCTGGACATGGTGCTCTCAGACCCCACGGTGCCACATCTCTCCTCAGGACATGCCTGCAGCACGTCACCATGTCACCCCACCCTGACATCCATGGAGGTCAGAGATGACATAGATAACATGATCCCTGGGCAGGGGAAGGGGGAGAGAGAGACAGAGAGAGAGACAGAGAGAGAGAGAGAGAGAGAGAGAGAGAGAGACAGAGAGAGAGAGAGAGAGAGAGAGAGAGAGAGAGAGAGAGAGAGACAGAGAGAGAGAGAGAGAGAGAGAGAGAGAGAGAGAGAGAGAGAGCAAGATACTGGTCCTGTCAGGGACTTGGAGTGATGATGGAGTGATGATCACTTCACAAAAGGGCTGTCTGCATAGGATCTGGTCATAGACATCATCATTACCCACGATAACATAAGACTAGAGGGTGGTTATACTATGCTGCCCCCTTATGGTGAAACTAAGTCATTGCGGCTCATGAATGGCACGCAGACACATGCAGACACACACACACACAAACAACCTAACTCAGGAGTTGAAAATATATTTTATTTGGTTGGGGTGTATGTGTATGCAACATGTTTTGCTAGATAAGTTCAGGACTCCAACTAAAACCAAAAGACTGAACTCTGAAGCAGGTTTAGGTTATTAGAGTTTGGACTTTTTAACCCAGGTGTGAGAAAATCAGTCCTTAATCAGTCCTTCCAGGCCAATGATGCAATCCATAGATCTATAGCTATGCAGAGTAGACCCAGATTAGCCCACTAAATCATATAGGGGACATTGATGTGTTAGCCCAGCTCAGTAGATCCAGCAAAACTTAAAGATTTAAGGGTCTTCTATTACAGTCTCCAATGCAGCAACCACCACTCCACATTCTTGCCCCAAGTTCTTGAGGGCACACAGCTATAAATCACATTTTCATCGAAAATTTGCGAGACAGACAGTAACTCAACACCTCACTACAGTTCAAATATGGTATCAAAATAGCGGATCTCCTTCCCATCCCCGCATCGTAAATTGAGCCATAATTCACAAACCCCAACAGCCCTTGGGGCAGTCTGGGCAGAAAAGGCAGGTTTGTTCACGTTATTTTTCTCCCACGCGTTGGTGGGGATCTGAAGCCATTTACCAAGCCTTGGGTTTGTCTTGGTGTCTTGGTGATGAATTTAGAGACTGCTCAGAAAGGTTAAAGGTCAGGGGGCGGGGGGGTAGGAGGGTTAACTGAGCACCAGCCAAGTCAGGTAATAGTTGTGACTGATGATGTAACCAGAATCATGTGCAAGACACTCACTGGCCAGTGACAGGGAAAGAACCTTCTGGAAAACGAAAGGACCTCTGAGTTCCCCTTGAAACAGGCCGAGACTGTCAGTCTGACAGATAAGCATATCAGTTTGCGAAACTAAATATAGACTATCGATCAGCCATAGATGCATACAGAGCGTTTTGGAGAGGTCTGCATGTGCCCATATGGGACCACTCGGTTGAGCGCAACGATGATCATATAGTGTGGATGTGAAAGCAGTTTTACTGCTTGTGTGTGTGTAGGGGTCCGTGCGTGTGTACACCTGTGTGTATGTGCACATGCGGCTCACAGCCTGTGTGTGTGTGTGTGTGCGTGCGCGCGCGTGTGCACAGGTGGGTGTGCCTCGAGAATGTCGAGGTGGACCGCTATTCTCTTACATGCATGTCATCTTTCACACCCCAGCTAGAGCACAGAGCGTCCTTCTCTCCCTGCCTCAAAGGCCCCGCTAACGGGCTCATCCCTGTCTGCTAGCCACACCAACCACCCTTCTCCACATAGCTCCAGTCAAAACACACTTGGTCTTCATACTGCCAGTCTCCGAATACCCTTGAAACACCAGTGGGTGAACTACTTCGGAAAACAGCCGTTTCCATTCGTTCTTTTGTTTCATAGACGCAGACTGTTTCCAAATCTGGGGCAGTCCTCAGCCTAAAGGAGGGAAAGCCAGTGAGAGGGTCAAAGGGCTCTCTTGCATCACTTGCGAAGACAAGCAACTTCTCGCATGGTTAATGCACATGTTCTCACAAGCACAGAGCCCACACACACGGGAAGGTCGTCTAATTCCGCAGTGTTAAAAATGTGCACGCAAGATGAGGATGTAAACAGGTGAAGCTGTCAGGACGTCCGTCTGCTCTGCGATGTATAAGGCCCGGCCCCCTGTGTCCACCCCCACCCGACTCCCCCCACCCCCCTCCCCCACGAGCAGCCCCCCCCTCTCCTGTCTGTCCTACATGTATCTGACATCTCTGAAGCACTCAAACAGCAGAGCCACACCGCCGACAAAATCTCCCTGCTCGAAATCTTCCGTAGGGACAACATAAACAACCAGACGAAACAAACACGAGCAAAATCATGACACATCTGTCACTTGTGACAGCTGTTCTCAACAATGTCGGGTATGAGAGATGATACCCTCCTAAGAAAGATCCAGTCAGCAGGTAATTTATTAGCTCACAATTCCGCAACCGTATCAGAAATCGTCAACGTCTAAAAGAAAGGTGTGAACGATAAATAAACCCGTGGGTAGGCCTTGGACACTTGTTTTTTCTCCGCTTGTACTTCCAGGTTCTATACACTATCTGTCTATAGAATTTCACAGCTCAGTCACAATTACTCAGCAGTTCAATAGAGGGAAACCTTGAAACCAACAACCAAACACATTTTCACATTTGTTTCGTAAAACACAAAATTACTGGCATTATGGCTACTTCATGCAACATCACTAGGTAAGTGTGCCCATGGAATATCTCAGAACCCACGGGGAACGTACTGAGGGAGAGAGATAAGAAGTTCTTACCTGTCCCCCACATCAACAGCTTTCTCTATTCCCTTTGGTTCCTGGAGAGTGCTAGCAGCCCGTGGTGTTATCCAAGCACCAGAACACAACTATTTCCTGTTCAAATTCCTTCCCAGCATTGAAGTACTGTACGCAGGGGTTGCCGGAAAGGCAGCAGGTGTGCGGCAGAAAAACGGAGAAACGAGTTGGAAGACAGAAAGATCCCAGGTCAGTCCCAAGAGCTGAGGAGGAACGCATGCAGACACGGTGTCATGCCGACAGGAGCTGAGCGGGACATGTGGAAGAGAGGCTGCAGACAGCCCTGCACAGTCTGCACTCCCTGTCACTATCTCTCCACCTCTCTTTCTCGGTCGCTCCTGCCTTCTTTTCTCTTCCTTGCCGTTCTCTTTCTATGTCTCTCTCTCTCTCTCTTTCTCTCTCTCTCTTTCTCTCTCTCTCTCTCTCTCTCTCTCTCTCTCTCTCTCTCTCTCTCTCTCTCCCTCCCTCCCTCACTCGCTCTCTCTCTCTCTTTGCTCACTCTCTCTCTTTCTCTCTCTCTCTCAGTGGGGAAGAATTCCAGCAGTTGATCACACCAGAGTCTTAATAAGTGACGACAACTGTGTCAAGACACAGGAGGAGGAGAAGGGGGAGAGGGAGAAGGAGGGAAAGAGGGTGGGAGTGAAGGAGGAATGAGAGTCAGGTGCCAAGGAAGACATGAGAAGGAAAAGATAGGTACAGTAACAGGGAGAGGAGAGAAATATCAATCTATCAAAAGCGGAAGGTTCTATGAATAGGGTATTAACAGAGCCACTGAACCTTCTCCCAAGGGACTGGTCATAAGAGAAGAACAGGAGAGCTGAGCACAGAAGCTCTGAAAACAGTTATTGGGAAGAACACACAAATGTTTGAAAAGCTCATATTTCATCATATTTACTTCTGTTTATTAAACACCTCAAAGTGCATCGGCTCCTCTTAGATCCACCCTAAGTGTGAACACTGTAAACAGTTAACAGCCATAACACTGACAGAACAAACTATTGATCCTGAGGTCGATTTATAGACGGCTGAATCAAACTTGTGAAAGATGAGTGTTGTGGCCATGCAAGGTACTGAATGAGAGACCTAGCGCTCACACACATGTCCAAAAACCGTGAAGTGCATGTTAGGCCACAGTGCCAGCTACCTCTCTTAACATGACCCAGTTGGACACACAGTAACCTGATGTGGCGCCACCAACCTCCAGTGATTCACATAACAACACCACTCCAATAAGGCGTCATTCAGCACCTCTCTTCCCCCTGAAACCCTGCTGACGCTGTGCTTGTGAGACACATAGCTCCTAAAGCATCACAGATTATCAGCCCTATAGTTGTGCATTGCCCACTATCCCCCTACACCAATACCAACACCACCACACACACACACACACACACACAACCAAGGCCGTCTGTGCCTCTAGAGAAGGGCAGAGGGGGCGGAAGGACGGTGGTTTGAAGCAGTAAGCACATTTCGGGAGCTGTTGGGGATAAGGTTTCAGAAGGACTGGGACGAGCCCTCTGCGTGTAGTAAACAGCTCGGTAAAGTTCACATCACAAACCGTTAAAGTTGACATCCATTTCTACAGCCTGACATCTTCTGCCTATGAACTAATTTTATTTTGATATGCTGTGCCTCTAGCTTGGAAGGAGTCATGGACCTAAATGTATGCAGACAATCTCAAACACTAGAACTTGTTTTGCTATTCATTGGATGGTATGATCCCTAAACCAAGTAATATTAAATGGTCAGTCATTACTGTGATCATGGTGTCTTTATCCATTTGTTATTAGCATAGCATTAGTTACACAGATCCATAAAATAAAACTTATGGAACTGATTGAAGAGTGAAGGGTTGGGGTGTAAGATTCCGAACTTTTTGTAGGTAATCTTACCAGCAGAGGGAGCCCTTACTGTACTGTCATTTAGATGTCAAGAGTACTTGAAGAGGGAAAAATAGATATCACCTGTGGGCGCTTGACCAACACATAAATGATCCTGTGGTTTTATTGTTCCTCAACTCGTTTCTTGTCCTGTGTTTTGCTACCATGACCAGTCTCGCCGAATTATCCGCGCGATTTTACTCATACAACAAGATGTACAGCTTTGAGTCGCGGCAGCAAAGCTTTGCTGACTGGCCTTTTCGGGAAGAATGTCAATGCACACCTGAAATGGTAAGGTCTATAATGTCCTGTTTTGCGTTTTTAGATTTTAATGACGATAGGCAGTCGATTAACAAAGGGTGTCCTGCTAAGGTTGTTTACCAATGTCTTAGCTTTACGATCTTTTGTTTAGATTCCATGCTTACATTGGCCCACAGTTCCTCTTTTGCACGCTGACAAAACAATTAAGCTACATATTATTGTAATGTGTTCCAAACTAGACACAACTCACAATTCGTATTAGAATAATATCAAAGTTGCCCTCTTGTGTACAGACGATGCTTACCTGTCTTACAATAGGCCTACTTTATGTGGTGATGTTTAGTTTCGTTGCCTCATTAAGTCTGGTGCAATTCTCCAACCTAACCATGGCGACGTGTTGACAGCTGTGTCACACACCACATCCATGTTACCTAAACGCTGAGCCCCAGTCTGAAGTCTACTTTGGTAACTCAAACTTTGCATCTCCTCTCTTCCTCGAGTTAAATGACGGGATGGGCGATGCTAATGTATGTTATTGTCCACACCACTGTCCCCAATCCAGTAATTATGATTCGTGGCCAGGAAGAATCCATTTTTAGATTATCCAAACAAGGTTAAGGTACTGTCAACCCCATGGACCTAACAGTATACCACTGTTGTAATTTGTGTGTGTTGATTTGCAGATGGCCAAGGTTGGGTTTGTCCACTGTCCCAGTGAGAATGAGCCTGATGTGGCCTGTTGCTTCTTCTGCCTGCTGGAGCTGGAGGGCTGGGAGCCTGAAGACAACCCATTGTGAGGCTCACCCTGCCCTCCCCACCAGTCCTCCTCACCCTGCCCCCCCACCAGTCCTCCTCACCCTGCCCCCCCCCACCAGTCCTCCTCACCCTGCCCCCCCCACCAGTCCTCCTCACCCTGCCCTCCCCACCAGTCCTCCTCACCCTGCCCCCCCCCACCAGTCCTCCTCACCCTGCCCCCCCCCCCCACCAGTCCTCCTCACCCTGCCCCCCCCACCAGTCCTCCTCACCCTGCCCCCCCCCCACCAGTCCTCCTCACCCTGCCCCCCCACCAGTCCTCCTCACCCTGCCCCCCCCCACCAGTCCTCCTCACCCTGCCCCCCCCCACCAGTCCTCCTCACCCTGCCCCTCCCCACCAGTCCTCCTCACCCTACCCCCTCCCCACCAGTCCTCCTCACCCTGCCCCTCCCCACCAGTCCTCCTCACCCTGCCCCCCCCACCAGTCCTCCTCACTCTGCCCCCCCCACCAGTCCTCCTCGCCCTACCCCCTCCCCACCAGTCCTCCTCACGCCGCCCCCCCAGTCTTCCTCCTCCTCACCAGTCCTCCCCCCCACCAGTCCTCCTCCTCACCACAACACTGCTCACACTGGATGCCCCTACTTTGCTCCTCATACCTCCCCCCTGATCTGTGGTGAGTCCAACTCAATAAGGCATCTCTGCCATTTGGTGTTTTCTGCTAAACAGGTCTGAACACATAAAACGCTCTCCTCACTGTGGCTTCCTGGCTAGCAAGAAGGACTTGGACGAGATGACCGTAGCTGAGTTCTATCACCTGGAGCAGGAGAGGCTACGAGTCTACATAGTAAGTCAAGAGTCAACATCCTTGGGTATTGACTGTGCTGACTAGATTCCTGTCCTGCTTAAAAGTAATCAGTCGATTGCTCCCTGTTTCATGCTAAAGCTGCTTTGTTTTGTTGTTGTAGAGGAAGGTTTCTCATCAGAAAATTGCTTTTTTCCGGGATGAAGTTGACAAGACTGGAGAATATCTGAAAATGTTGTTTGGTGCCACAAATGAAAAGGCATGGAAACATGATGTGTAGCAAGCCCTTATTGTAATGTAAAGTGTTTTGTTTTTAATAAATATCAATAAAGACTTTAGTTGTTTCAAAAGGTTACACTGGAAAACATTTTGTCAAAACAAATGCATTCCTTAGACAAATGGTGTTTATTCAGCCCCAAAACCATGATTACTTGCATGTTTTTTTGTGTGTGTAGTATTAAGTGTGACCAGAAGGTGGGGCCTTCATTCCTATTTTGTTGTCACATTTCTCTTGACTAAGCCATCGAATCACAAAGCTTAGTGTTTTTTTTAAACCTAAACTTCCCCTCAATCATGACTGAAAGCTCACACAGCCTGGAATTACAATATGGGTAATTTTTTTCAGACTTCATTCTTCTCTCAAATGCTTTCTGTTTCCCTGAACGTGCCACCATTTTGCCACCTCTTTTCAAACCTTGACCCTGGACAGATGGCCTGAAGCCCCTCCCCCATGATACCAACTGTTGCCCCAGTAACATCTGTCTCATATAGAGGAGCGCTGTGCTGTGGTTGGAGGAAGCTTTCCGTCAAAGTTGGTGGGTCCTGGGTAGTGAGGGGAGACGTTTGTATACGTAGGGGCCTGGGGAAATGAAAAACACTGGAAGATTCTGAGTTCGAATCTGTCAGTTGCCACAGAGTGTTGTTGGATGGGTATCTGAAGGTACACCTTGGCTTCTTTCGGTATGGGAGAACTTGGTCAAACTTTGGAGAGCTACAACTACAGACGTACACGTATTATACTAAAAGATGCATAGCGAAGGAAGGAAGGTAGACGGGGTGGAGGACAGGATTAGAGAAGATGCTATCCCATGTTCCCCTCTGAACTGTTCTGGATTAAAGTTTAATGCAACACTCGGGCCACAGAGCCCAGATCAGCTGCTTTAATTCAGCTTGATCCGCTCACCACTGGGCAAATACAGTCCCGTCAACAACAACAAAATGAAAGAAGTCCTCAGGTGATGTAACACGTAAGACGAACCTCACTTTGATTCTCAGTGTCATGGTGACACTTGTGTCTTTGGCCCCTGTCAGATCGGTTATGGAGTTGACGATGCACGTTCTCTGTAGTCTACCTAATTATTTAGGGACAGTAAATATGGAAATCTTATATTAAAAAGGATAATGGCCAAACATGGCCCTGCCTTTCAAGGTTGTTTATGCTTGCAGTTGCCCAGAATTGTTTAGATTGACCATTCTGACGATTCATGCTGAAAACTGCACAGTCATCAGCCATGGATAGGATAAAACAGTCAGGTATTTGCATAGATTTACAGGTTTGTTTATACTAATTGCAAATGTAGCTCTAATCTGGGTTGAAACCTAGCTCTGTCAGTCCAGCGATAATGAAGGCAATAGACCAGGAAATAAGCCATGATGTGATTCGTCACAGACATGACAGATGATCTTAACTGGGAGACCTGCGACTGCGTCTACTGTTTAACTGATGAGCGGATAATTGGAGGTCAATTGGCAGTTTCAGTTTGTCCATCTACACTTAGTAAAAACCAAAGATGGCTGACTGACTGGATTCCGCCAGATGCCTGTTTAGAGCTGGCAAGGTTGTGGGTAATTTTGACCGTTTTATGAACAGCAGAAGACTCATTGCAAGTTGTGCGCTCCCCTAGGCCATATGTTGGGTGGAGTGTTTGCAGTTCCATGATCTCTGGGAGTCCATACAGGCTTGGCAGAAGGGGCTGCATCCCTGCACTTCTCTAGTAGACGGGTATGTCCACTATACAAACTAGCTAGTGTTCTGGGTGTAAACATGCCGCTAGCACGGCAGATGGACAAACGGACAGATGTGACAGACAGAAAGTTTACAACCCGAGCTGTCCATTAGACCCCATCTGTTTCTGGAGGTGCTTTTGTCCCTCCCTCCCTGTCTCCCTCCCTCTCTCCCTCTCTCCATCCCTCTCTCACTCCCTCTCTCCCCCCCTCTCTCCATCCCTTTCTCCCTCCCTCTCTCCATCCCTCTCTCCCTCCCTCTCTCCCCCCTCTCTCCATCCCTCTGTCCCTCCCTCTCTCCCTCCCTCTCTCCATCCCTCTCTCCCTCCCTCTCTCCCTCCATCTCTCCCTCCCTCTCTCCATCCCTCTCTCCCTCCCGCTCTCCCTCCCTCTCTCCATCCCTCTGTCTGCCCTCCCACACACACCTCTCTTCCATCCCTGCATCCATCTCTACCCCTCTCCCTTGCTGTACATTTCATACACATATATTTACATATTGTCCATCTACTGAACACAAACTGGAAAACGTCCTGAAACGTCGTCTGGTTTTGCATTCACCTCCTGACTAAGTGATTCAGAGTCTCGCCCTCCCCTACACTCCCTCCATTCTACGAGCAGCGATGTAATCAAGCAATACGATGATGCTGATTGACCGTTAAATCCGTACTGAATGAGGGCAGGACGCTCCGATGGGTTGTTCCACCCAGCGGTCTTGACCCTGGAGGATGGGCGCCTGACCCCCGCCTCCCTCCCCTCTCCCTCAACACCGCGGAGCCAGCCGCCACACCCCCCAGCACTGCTTCTAGAAAGAGAGAGAGGGGGGGGGGAAGTGTTGCGTCAAGTGGACGACGCACTCTTTTTCTCTAAACTCTTCACTCGTACTCTCTCTCACATGCACACCTCTCTCCCTCTCTTTTCTATCTCAGTCTTTCTCTCTTCCTCCCTTCCTTCCTCTCCACCCCCATGCATGGAGTGGCAGCAGTACACACACATTGGTCGTGGCCACTGCTTCATATCTCTCTTTCTCACACTCTTTCCGACTTTCTCTCTCTCTCTCTCTCTCTCTCTCTCTCTCTCTCTCTCTCTCTCTCTCTCTCTCTCTCTCTGTTTCAAACCGCCCATCCCCGAACCCTCCTTCCTTCCCTGCCTTCTTTTTTTGTGCCCTCTTCCCCCAAAAGACCCCCATCTGTCCCTCCACTCAGGCCCCATTGTGGTGCCTCAAAGCCGGGGCCACTTCCACAATGTGGTGGGCGTGAGGAGGGAGAGGGGGTGGGGGTTGAATTTGGACAGGGTAAACATGGCAGCATCCAGATCCCATTAGAAGCTCTTTAACTCTGACACCCTAGTAGTCTCACAGGAGGCTGGGAGTCCTAGGCCCACCCCCTCTACCCACTCACACAATGTCACCTTTTATAACACCCCCCTCACGCGTATTAAGTCCGCAGATCTGCTCTCATTCTTCACCTCTCCCCCCCCCCCCCCTCACGGACCCCGAGTGTCTCTCTCCCTTTCTCTCTTGTCTGACTGGCTATTCTTCGATTTCTTTATTTTGGTGTGAGCTGTATTACCTAAACACGCCGCCATCAAATACGGATGATAGTAATGAGAATATCTGGCCACAGGGCAGTTCCTTATTAGACAGGTGGTAGTTTGTCTTCGCAAAATAGGGGTGCTGTGTATCAGGTAGCGAACCTGTATTTTTGTTCATATGTCTAGAGAGAAATGTTGACATCTTGTTCATCTTGAATGTGGTTTCATTCAAAGCATTAAACTGTTGAGACAGGTGGCTTAACACATGGCATAGAGCCCGCAAGGTGAGGTCATGGGGAATTGTATCTGGAAAAAAACGAAAATGTTTACTTTCATGATCATTAGCTCTGATCACATGAAGATATCTGTCTTTCCCTTCCACCTATGCCTGGCCCAGTCCTTTCCCTGGACTGACCCCCTCCTGCCTCGCATGTTCTTCCATCCTTTCTTTCTTCCTTCTCTTCCTTTCCCTCCCCCATCTCTTCCTCCCTGTGTCTCCCCCTTCTTTCTCTTCCCAGCTGCTCCCCTCCCTCCCAAACATCTCAGTTCCATGCCACTCCACCTCTGTACCTCACCACTTCTTTCTCTCTGCTGTGTGTGTGTGTGTGTGTGTGGGTGTGTGTGTGTGTGTGTTTGGCAACCCAGGAGGAGGATCGCAGTTTTAGCAGCAGCTTAAAGCCAGGAGGGATTAAATCACATACAGACACTGATTAAAGCCTTCCCAGTCTCCCATGGACCCATTAATACAATCTTAATCACAATGCTTTATCCCTCCACCCAGCCCCTGTGGATCTAGACGCTTTCATTTCAGTGGGAGCCGTGCTTGTTTGGTCAGTGGCTTATGAGTCACGAGAGACCGAAAAAAGGGAAGAAAAAAATGGACAGGGTTTCGTCTCAATCCCTCCCTTTGTTTGACCCCCAGACCGGGAACCCCGTCTCTTGCAGACGGATGTTGGATTCAGAGTTGGTCCATGGTTGTCGCCGTTGAGTTAGACAGGTGGTTTTGGTTGTCGTGGAGGTACTGGTGAAACGTCGCAATGTCCCCCTTGAGAAACCCACTTTCGAAAGAATTGACGTTGAAATGTTTGTGGTGAAAGGAAAGAGCGTTCGTGAGATTTCAAACGGAAACGTTCTCAGGGTGCTGACCTCGGGGTTTCTAGACGTCTTGTACTTCCACTCGGCACTTCACCCTACTTGCCTCGGGGGAATGTCCCTGTACTTACTGTAAGTCGCTCTGGATAAGAGCGTCTGCTAAATGACTAAATGTAAATGTAAATAGTGTCTTGTTCTTTGGTGTACGCACTCTACATCATTGGGAATGTGTCTTTTCCCCCATCTTTATAATAAAGTAGGACGATTATATTGTGAAACAACTGTGCAACAGCAAAACATAGGCTTCTCCCCCAGAATGGCTTCTTCATAGCCTTTCTCAGAGGTTAGCCTGTTGTTGATCAGTTTGTATCCTTAAGGTTTGGCTGTTTCATTTACATTTACAACAAAATACAAAGTCATTATATTCACTTGATTTAAACGTATTGGACTATGGAGCATCATAGCCATTTGTAAAGAGCAGAGCACTACCCCTGACTGAGAAAGGACTCTTTGAACATCCACTCTTCCCATATATGTCCATGGCACCCATCGTTTCAGAGTACCACCATGACAGTTTATGTGGCTTAAATTCATCTCCACTAATTCAGTTGTTTCAGCAGGATAATCCACTACTCCCGACCCCCTCCCCACCTGCCGGGAACCCGCCCCCCCCTCACTCCAACCCCCCCCTCACTCCAGCCCCCCCATCCCTTCACAAGCGCAAAACAGAAGCATGACAATGAGGGAGCACGCCAGCCACACTGCCAGTCACTCTCTCACTGACAGCCTAATGTCTGTGTGTGGAGCTATGTAGTCATTCCTGTGGGGGTGCTGACACAGAGGGGAGCAGAGGGCACACATGGGGGGGTTTGGGAGGGACCCCGTTCACCCCCCACTGCCCCCACCACTTTCTCTCCTTCTCCTTGTCTGTCTCTCCCCACCCGTTTCTCTCTCTTTCCGTTTCTCTCAGCCTTTCAAACTCTCTCGCCCCTGTCTCTCTAACTCTCTCTCTCCCTCCCTCTCCAACTCTGTCCCCTTCACTCCAGCCAATTCAGCCCAGCTGTCTGTCAGCCCCCCCCCCGCAGTTCCTCCAGCTGTCTCTCCTTCCCAAACGAGAAGCCACGCAACAATGCAGGTCAGGGGTCAAGAGAAAGAACAGGCTGCACTTACAATGGGCCAGTGGCGCCCACTAAAACAATCATTCCCTTTTCCCCTCTACAAGCTTTTCTGCTCTGACTGGAAAAGACAACCCTGAGGAGAAGTGAATGAGGGGGACTCACGTTTTTGGACAACAGCCTCCGCGGCGCCTTCCCTTCCTCTCTATTGAACCTCAAAACACACTCGCAATCGTTCAGTCACTCATCACTCCATCTTTTCACTCTGGCACCCGGCTCTTTGTGAATCTGAAGAACCATGGTGTTCTTGAGTATCAACACAGTCACCTAACAAATCCTTGATTTTAGAGTCAAAGGTAGACTTTTGTTTGTGGTTAAATGATATAAATGAGTTGGTGCCGTTTTTCATGTCACAGAAGGAAAAGCTGGTGTCAAAATATTTCTTTTTTTACAATTAGCGCAAGTAAACATAATACATGTTTACAATGTTAGGGTTGAATGATGTCAAAGTAAAATGTCAAAGTTACATGGTGTTAACGGTAAATCATCTTTGAAACTTATTTTTGTGCTCGCGGTTGATGGGGACAAGAAAGAAAGAAAGAAAGAAAGGAAAGAGAAAGGCCTTGGTGACATATTCACCTGTTCCCTAGTTGTGCTTTCCCATGGCCCACAGTGCCCTGCCTGTCCTGCCAGGGGGCTGTCACATGGGTCTGAATGACATCACATAAGCACACACACACACACACACACACACACACAGCCTGCAAAAGATCTAGAATGGTACCCAGTATTCCAGATGGTTTCATTCATGTATTCTCTCAGAAAGCAGATAGCAGTGATAATTGTAGTAAACTTCACAATACCTTAAGTATTAAGGTATAGTTGATAGTTGTGATTTTAATACTACCACAAAATGACTCACTTCACTTGTTGTAAGTTATTCAATTGTTGGATGAGACAATTTCGATTTTTGATAGTTGGATAGACAAAAGATGGTCGTAAACAGTTAATTCTGTATATCTGTGTTTTGATTACAAGTTAAGACCGTAATACTTTAATAACCCTGTCCTCAGAAGGGCAACAAGGACTGTCGGTCGGATGAAGTATCCAGTCAGTGTTGTCCTTTGTTATTTTTAGCAGAGCGAAAAGACAATTCAATAGCACAATTAAAAACATGACTAATGTGTCACTATGGAAATAGTATATAATATAAGAATATTTATTCAATTAAGTGCGAAATAGCAAAAATATTTACAAAAACAGTGACAAAGTGGTGAATGACACATACCTGAAGGACCTCAAATAAATAATTTAAGTACTTCATTGGTAAAGACAGTTTAACAGAAACAGTGCTGAGAAAATGCAAAAAAGAACAAAGAGAAAATAGTTATCAAAATAAATATTAAATACAGATATAAATAAATGCATTTCTGTTCATATGGCATAAAAGACATTGGCTATAGGTTTCAGTGCAGAATTTGTATCTCAATTGGACAACATTTGATAATTTTTTGTATCTCTCCATAGACTGGCATCGACTCCATGCAAGCTATTTTACAGTTAGTGAAAATCCCTGCTCACAGACTGCAGATATGAGCCCTGCTTATATCTGGATAATTAATTTGGTAAACAAATATTGCTATATCTGGTAATAATTCAAAAGGGACATGCCCAGAAATGACAATACAAATTGTGTCAACATAAACAATGACCAAAAAACTAAATAAATTAATAAACAATACAGTTGCATCAGTATCTCTTCAGTAGTGTCATCATAGTCAGGTAGGATGAGTTGAGGCGATGTGTCTCATGTCTTCTCTATTTCTCCCCCATGCTCTCTCCTCCAGTATAGTACAGTGTAAATGCAAACCATTGTCTCTACACAGTTGTCCACATGGGCCTGTTCCCTGCCTGCCAGCAGTGTTTCTGGACTTGGGTTTGTGCGACTAAACACCCAGGCCAACTTGGCCCTACTCGCCATAGATGTTACCCATCTGGGAGGCCACCAAGTGGGCTGGAGCAAAGGACTCAAAGCCCATGTCCAGGGGCAGTTCGTAACGCGAGGCTTGGAACATTATGTGGGCCTGGGGCGCTGGCAGGCTGCCCATGGAGGCGGTGGGGGGGTAGGGGTGGTGTGCAGAGAGGTAGTGGGTAGCAGGGTGTGTGTGGTAGCTCCTCTCCGACTCCGGGGGGGACGGCTCCTGCTTCAGGGCAAAGTTGCCACCGATGCTGAGGGGGGGCGTGAGGGGCCCATCGTAAGGGGGAGTGCCACTGCTGCTGCACTGGTTTGGGGAGGAGTTCTCGTAGGAAGCCCCTTTGAAGCCTTTCATGTGGAGGAGGTGGGAGGCCTCCATGGAGCCGTAAGGTGGGCTGGGCAAGCCCGGGGAGGGGAAGCTGAGGGGGTGGCCAGCTTGACCCCCCACAGAGGCTCCGCACTTGTCCTCCAGCTTGTTGAGCATCATGGGCGCCGGGCCCATCTGCAGGCAGCCGGCTACCAGGTTACTGGTGGGCTGGGAGAGGCCTTTGCACATCATTTCCACAAAGCCGTGGCTCTCCAGGGACTGGCCGCTCTCCAGCACCTCCGACAGGGCCCAGATGTAGTTGCGGGCTAGCCGCAGGGTCTCAATCTTGGACAGCTTCTGGGTCTTGGAGGAGCAGGGCATGACCTGCCGCAGGCTGTCCAGGGCGTCGTTCAGGCCGTGCATACGCGAGCGCTCGCGGGCGTTGGCCTTCACCCGTCGGTTGCGGAAGCGCTCCTGTCTGGCTTTGGTCATTTTCTTCTTTTTGGGACCCCTCCGCTTGGGCAACTTCTCTCCCTCCAGCCCCATCTCCTCCTCCTCGTCTTCCTCCTCTTCCTCGTCCATGTCTTCGCTACCCAGCTCGGTCATGCCGCGAGGCCGACCCCCCAGGCCCAACCCATAGCGGCTTCGGATCTCAGTGCCTTCACCATCCTGTGAGCTCAGATCCTCCTCCAGCCAGCCCAGACCGCTGACCAGCTCACTCTCATCCCCTGGCTTCTCAAACGGCTTGGTCATCATGGTGATCTGCAGGAACAAAACTCACTGGTCAATATGATATGGTGTTACAAGTTAAGGTGATAGTTTACATTTGCTTTTTGCGTGTGACTTTGCTTTAGACTGTGATTTCAGGCTGTCCTCTTCATTCTAAACTCCATTGACGGAGACGCGCGGAGCTGTCCTAATTCAGCACTAATGTACGGACAGCGCACTTTTGTAAAGTAGCTCGTTTCCACTACAACAGTTTGCTTGATAAACGTTGGCTGACCCATCTCAATTCTGACCATTTAAACACTGTATATGCATTCGGATTAATAGTTCTCTGAAAAAAATGAAAGCAAAATGTATGCATGTCATTGTCGTCTAACGTCAGAGATTTTCAGGATGCAATCAGTGCTTCCCTGTTGTTATTCAGATGTTTTAGAGATGCAGTCAATCTAGGGCAGAACGGGATTTGGCCGGCATTTAAATCTCTCAGATTAAATTGGGGGGTAGCCTACAAAGCAGCAAACCCGGGGGACGGATACTGTTTAAGAACTACTTTAAATGGGCTTGCCGAGGCATCATCAGATGTTCCATCAGATTTTGCACTACCCTAAATTGTTTCAGAGTTGATTAATGGTAGGTATTTGCAAATGCGCACCAACAATGAAATGTATAATAAATCCACTTACTATTTAGGTGGCCTAAATAGTAAGTGGGACTTTCTAAGTTCTCCTGGTTAAGGATTGTCAGTAGTGCATAAAAGTGGAACCGTTTACAATCATTCATGAATAAATTGTGTTTTACGCACAACCCTGCTTGGACGACCAACTGCATGTGCATTTTTGATTGCGATTGTTTTCAAGTGTAAATAGATATCAAGTTATTGCAGGAAATGTATTTGGGCAAATTTGGAAAAGAAACTCACCTGTTGAAATTCACAACTTACTCTTCTTAAATAAACAGTCGTGGAGTTAATATAAAAGTTCCTCAATCAATAAATTAAAATAAATGTGTCTCTGCTGTGCCGCTTTCTGTACAGTTCTGCTTTCTGTACCGCTGTCACTATCTCCAAAGTGTTTGTTATCTCAGTTATCCATCAGTGCGCGTGGGACTTTAATCTCCAACTGACTTGATAATGTTGGATTTCTGCCTTTAGTGAGTTAGACAGGCTCCTCCCACTTGCGCCCCACCCTTATTCAGCTCATCCTAATGCGCGTGGCGGGCTCGTGGCTAAACTGATACCAAAGACTGGCGCATCCATGGCCTTACACTGCGCGAGTGTGCCCCAACTATTATGTAAGTAAGAGGCTACAGAACAAATTTAATGGAACAAATATCCTGGCTGGAGCCTTGATATAAAGTTATACATAGGGACCCATGTCCCAGGACGTCTGACGTAACCTAAACGGTTCTCATCTCAAGCACTTCAATATAATTTATTCTGCACTCGCTCAGCAATACTTTGTAGCCTATTGATTTTTACCCACGAGACGCTCTTGTCTAATTATCTGACTATAGACTCGCATTTGGATTATTTCACTTAACGTGATCGCGTGCCGTAAAGCTTCGTTAGCAAGAGACGCTTTTCTATCTCGGTGTGCGTAAGTGATTTTGACAGCTTGGTGTGGTAAGAGCAGGTGTGTGCGTTGTTCACCCGTCCATTCGTTTGTTTCTTCCGCTTATTAGAGCTGTAACCCGCGTTCAAGCACTGTTAGATTTACTGTTTGGATGAGTCAGTCTGGAAAACTGGTTTAATCTGATGCATGCACTAGATTGTCGATAGGCGATATCTTCCCAAAAAATCACATGATTAATTGCAAATAGTTTGACTACTGAGTGGACAATAAGCATGAGCTCAGGCACATTGGCCTAAATTGACCTATAAAAATAAAAAAGTTCGTTCAAATTGACCAAGATTATGCAATATTTCGTTAAAGTGGTGGTAATTAATTTTAATACCTATTAAATTTAACATTTCACAGAATTTCTTAACAGAACCAAACACATTTTGCAAGGCATATCCATGCTCCCATTATTTAATGGGCTGTTCGAGTTTTTTCTGTCTCTCTCTTCTCACATTTCCACTAAACAAAATGCCTAGGCATAACAAACGCAACATATGTGATTTCCCCGTACATGGTGAGCTGCGACGCAATAGGGGCTCCATTGTAATCGTGCCATTGACGGATTTGCGGGTCGCACGTGCCCCCGCACTGATCCCATTGTGCGCCGGAGGCTCACATCTGTGCCCATCACTGCTCTCTCTCTGTCTCTCTCTCTCTCTCTCTCTCTCTCTCTCTCTCTCTCTCTCTCTCTCTCTCTCTCTCTCTCTCTCTCTCTCTCTCTCTCTCTCTCTCTCTCTCCCTTTCTATCTCTTCCTCTCGTTATCCTTACACTTAGTCAACAGTCTAACTCATTTATTAAATATAGTTTTGCTATGGCAAGAAATACAAAAGTCCTTAATTAGGATGCGTTTTTATAAACAATAGCCTAACACATATTGCGGGGAGCTGGTATAACGTTGACATACATTTCCTGATGAAAACGCCAATGCGTTAAACGAACACTTATCCAACTTGTCTGACTCATTAATTCAACCTGAACAGATGGTCAGATTTGCGAAGTCCTAAAGGGGGGTGCATCTGTTGCTTGGGTGCTCACGCGTCACTCGCCTGTCCAACCTGTAATGTCGTGCTGAACGGCACTGACATAATAGACTAACGTTATTCTAGCGTGCCTACGTCCGAGTCTTTTCACTCCTCATCAGTGCATTAGCCATGAAGGCGCGTGGACAGAGTTGAGACGACATTGGGTGTGTTTACGACTGTGTGTCCCTCATTGGCCTATGTGAACCTGACATGCCGCCCATGTGTCTACAGTGTGTGCATCCAGTGTTTACAATGAGCTCGCTGCGTCCCTCCAAGCTCCCCAGGTAGCTCCGTTCCCTACAGCGTTACGTCCCGGGGGTCTACGCTATAGGCGGCCATCACACCTGCAGCCAGCGTAGGGAATTGGAGCTTCGCCTCGGTCCCAAGTGACTGAATAACGGGATACTTTGGTATTCTGTGTGTCCTGCTTCCATTTTCAAACACAACACTACACCGACGACCTCGTATCCAGGTTATGAGGCCAGGGTTGTAATTATCAGTAATAATCTGTTTTGAGTGTGAAATGTTGATATTTGGGTTTTCGTCTTTTTTATTTCTGTTTCAGATCAGACTGAGGTACAGTATAGTACCAGACTTTTTTTTCAGACTAAATCAAGAGTGTTGTCCAGAATGTACTTAATCTTGAATAAATTGTATTTCTTTAATTAAGCCATGCTGTCGCTGTTGTTGTTGTTATTGGGGCTCCCCATCCACACACCCCCTTCTTTGCCACAAGTGAGTCGTCTCTCGCTTCTGCCCCGTGGGATGGATTTAGAGAGGAATGGGGGGATTCGAACGCCACTCTGACAGATGGGGCCTTGTTCCTGTCTTTCTCGGTCTCCTTTTCCCCCTCTCCCTCACGCGCTAAAACACAGGCGTACACACTCGCGTGTACACCGCGACTTCGCGAATACAATAGGAATTAAAGCCCTGCACACATGCTCCCTGCGCCGCGCTGAAAGCTGAGCCCCCTTGTAGTAACCATGAAAGGGTGGAGGCGAGCGTGTGAAGGGCGGGGGTGTTTTAGGGCGAAAGAGTCGCGGCGTGGGGGGGGGGGGGGGTGTGGAATAGATGTGTGATAGTTTTAAAGGAAAACACAAGTTGGTCTTAATAATGCCTGCTCTGAATCTTTGATCAATGCATTCCTTTATATTGTCACAAACAATTGTATTAGATACATTTTAAGGTTCACAGAATACTGATGCCCTTTTCACGTGTGTGTTCTGTATTTCCGTAGCCAATTTAGGACAATCCACTCTCACGTAAATGAAACAGGAAGGTGTGTGTTTGTGTGTGTTTTATGGCGTCTCAGGGTTCAGTTTTGTTTATTCTGCTCACTAGGGCTAAACATGGTGCATGAGGGCCTCTCCTGAGGGAGACTTGTACCTCACACTGGGGAAGCCTCTGTAGAAACACATCCATCCCACTCACAAGTCATCTGGCTGTTTCCTTCTGCCTCAGTTCATTGTGCAATACAAAACCAACTTGGATTACACCCACTATTTCTTGCATCGAACGGACAGCTCTGTACAGTACATGCTCCAAATTCACATAGAAAACAATCCACCAGAGAAGGGGGAAAGGAGAACACAGACTCAAAGCAAAGTGAAGGATGTTGGGAAACCCCTCAGAAGTGACCACAGAGAAGAGAGAGGGCTTCCTGCTCCTGGACCAGGACAGAGATAGGGAGGAGCAGGAGAATGATGGGGGGGACGAGGGGGAATTGTGTCTCCAGGAGTAAATCAAGCCCACATTATACATGAAGGCACGCACCTAATTGAAAGCGTAAAATTGGCCATTTCCACACCCTGCCACCTGCAGCCTTTATACATTGCACCTCAGCACAGCAGATACATGTGTGTGTGTGTGTGTGTGTGTCAATAAAGATGTCAGACAAAGAGAAGATGCTTTATGTTGATGGTAGCTCTATGGCAGCCAACGATGAGAAAGACTGCATCATGGCTAACAGTCCATTCCTTGCCACTAACCACTGTGCCAGTGTTGTTATAACTGTGAACTCGTCATTGTCTGCTGCGTCTACTTCACTTTTACTGTCAACAGTTTCCATTACAGGCCACACAGGCTCTCAGACCCATAAATAACACTGTCTCTTCTAAAAGGAGTGCCTGCATGTAGTTTCATATTCAGGGGACTACTTTACAACCTCCATCCCATCAGGGCTCCCAGCCCTGACGTGGTTCAGGGTGAGTGTGGTGGAGGGTGCACAGCTGAGGGGGGAGGTTAGAGGGGTCTCCATCTGCCATGCTGGCGGTCTTAGGGGAGATGGCACATCCCAGGGGGGGTTTGGGGGAGCGGGAATGGGAGAGAGAGAAAGAGAGAGAGAGAGAGACAGAGCGAGACAGGCTGAATAGATTACACCCCATCCAGTAATCACTCTAATCTGTGTACTCCCACACCAAACCGTCGTTCCTAACAGAACCCTAAACTCTATAGGCAACGGGGAGGTCAAATGCACAGAGTTGGTGCTGGAACTAGCAATTAAATTAATCAACAAATCTGGCACATATGTTCTTATAATGAGAACAATTAAACTGTGTAGGTGTTCTTGGATGGCTGCCACACTTCCTGTGATCAGGTGCAAGAGTCCCACAAGTGGCACTGTCTGATTCCCTGTGTGGCCATTATGCAAATACAGACTGGCGACAAGCAAGTCAGACCAAATAAGCATAATGATTGCGGAACAAATTAGATTTTATATTAGCCATTGATTTGCACTTGGTGTAGTAGTGACATGGATACAACGTGATGCATGCCGTTAGGATTAGGACAATCATTGCAGATTTAAGTAAATATTTTAAAGAAACTTTCGAAGAGATTTGCTCAGCCCGTCAGTCCTCCAGGGCAGACAGACTCAGATCAGGAGGGCTGAGCCCACACCTCCTCTACCTCCTGACTGCATGCAGTCTACCCTCGTCTGGGTCTTCCTCAGAGCTCCATGTCCCTGGCCCATTGTTTTGTGGGCCTGGCACTGTCAATATTCAGCTTGGCTAATGTGTTCAGAGGCAGCTGGAGGAGTCTCAATTATTACCATGACACAGCACACAGAGGGGCATAATATCATTAAAACTAAATCAGGATTTGGCTAAGGGGGGGATTTAGTAAGACTTTAGGTGGGAGACTTGGTCTAATTTAATTTATTGGTTAGGGGAACCAGGAAACTGAGAATTTCCTACATTTTAGATTAATTTAATTTATTCCATAGCAAACTTTAAAAAGTGGGTAAAAAAGGTTTGGTTCCACACTCAAAATGTTGTTTGTTTGCCCTAGGAATAAAAGATTGTGTTGGGAACAACTGCATTTCTGACAAAAATGTGCTTTTGGAGTTATCTTGGTCAAGTCCATGCGCTTAGCTTATATTATAATGAGCATTATCATTGTTTCGTTGTTCAAGCGGATTTTGAAAACGTGAGGGACTGCAAGTAGCTAATCCTTTTAGCTGTTTGAAATGATGGTGTTCCCTCGGCAGACGCATTCATTCTAAGAACTCAGCTGGGGCCCGCATGGGACCACATGCCACATCATACTGATGAGAAATCTGATATTTTGAATAATTGAATAAAGGTCTGCCTACATTTCGGGTTGTGTTTAGAAATGCATTATTTAACACCATTTGTGTTTCTTAACGGCATGCATAACTTGTAGCTATTTGTATTCCGTGTTTAGCACAGACCTGTCCCCATTGGACAACCGTTTTTCTTAATTTTCGAACATCTCTTGTTTTCGATCTGCTAAAAAGCGACAGAAGTACCGTTGGTCTCGCAGCAAGGGTCTTATGTCTGTATTGTTCTGACGCTCGCGACACATAAACGGCGATTTTAAGGCCCATTGAGCGCGCGATGGATGTTGCCTAAAATCCATTGAGGGGTGGAGTGCATCGATTAGTCCATTCGAAGACCGGGTGCAATAGTACCTCAAGTTGTAAATCTTTGGGTGAATGTCTGAGCTGTTCTACTTAGGGCTTAAAGTAACCAAGGCATATAATTAATTAAATTTCTTGACAAAAAATCACAAAAAAATCACACCAAAAACCGTTTCTCAGGTCTTCATTCATGTGGATTAGCCTATTTACTTAGATCATGCGGTATACATCGGCATTTAGTCAATAATTGAATTATGAAAGTATTTCTATGCAAAATAATAAGCATAGGTAATTATTTGAATCAAAATGCAATCCAAAATTTTAGTTTTCTTTTCATAGCATTCTCATGCCCATATAGCAATCGACCTATGGTGATCTACTGGAGTGGAGTTGCTATTAATCTGATATATTCCTACGATCTATGGAAATACAATTATAACACAATAGACAATGTATGTGTTTGTGAAAAACTGAACATGTAGTGTCCGTCTTGGGTAGCCTATACAATTGGGTTGTTTCAATAGCCTATCGATTGAACAATATTGACATCTAGTGGTACAATTAAGCAGTCGCACGAAGCATCTAAAGACAATGGGAACAGAATAGTAAATACATAGGTGGAAAGGCTTTGGCTTTGTATGGGAAATAACATGATTCAGTTCCACTGATGTCTTGCCTATTATACTAGAAACAAGTCTGAGTTTTAATTCAAGAATCATTGAGATCCAAACGCCCATCTCAGACATGTAACACAACAGTCAATGTAGTAGGCCTATTGTCAATCAACTAAGCCCCCCAGGAAAAAAGAAAACAGCACTATACACTATACACTATACACAAACATTAGTAACAAATAATATGCTCATATGTCCTAATGTGTGTGTACAGCATATTTCAAATTCCAATCATTTATTTCAAAATATTTCATTGGAGGGCAGATTTTTACATTACTTGACTCCAAATCATCAGCATTTGTATTGAGAGATTGCACAGATGGCTGGAAGTCTTTGCATGAATCATTCTCACAGTCCAACTTGAACTTCCGCTGTGTAAAATAAATGGATAGCATCTTAATATGGTAGAAATCTATGGATGGTGTGTCATACCCCCACACCATAGAATACTGTACTCCCTGTGTGCGAGTGTGAGAGAGAGAACGAGAGCAAAAGAGAGGGAGGAGTGACTAATTTGGCAACAGAAAGAAGTGCAGGCACAGAGAGACAGAGAGAAAGAGAGAGAAAATCTGGGGAATAAAGATGGAAAGGACATCTATTATTCTAGAATCAGAAAATAGACCCATCTATTATTAGCTATATGGCTACCAAGCCTTGTTCTTACAGCAGGAGACAAGTATAATTAGTGAATCCTCACACAGAATATGATCTAAGATAAGTGTATTGATGATATAACACTTGAATACTGAGCTCCCAGTCCTGCTTGCTGGTTCACCCACACATGCGTACCTTTCTGACCCACATAAAAGCATGTGCTTGGAGCCCCACAGCTTCTCTTGTGAGCTGCCCCCCCCCCCCCCCTCCCCATGCTCGTGTCCCTCTCATCTCCCCTCCTACACGATCACTCATCCACTCTCTTCCACACATCTACCTCTCTCCCTGATTCACCTGCCAGTCCCCCAGGCAAGTCTCTCTCTCTCTTCCGCTCTCTCTCCCTCTCTCTCTCCCTCTCTCTCTCCCTCTCTCTCTTCCGCTCTCTCTTCCGCTCTCTCTCTCTCTCTCTCTCTCTCTCTCTCTCTCTCTCTCTCTCTCTCTTCCTAGGACGCACACATCTGACACACTTGTGCTCGCGCAGCTTTGTGACTGCGCTTCTCGTCATCAGCCCAGGGAAAGGAGAGGACGTGCTCATTTTAGTCTGGTACCCGGACTATAGGAATGGCCCCTAAAAGAGAACCGTCCATAAAGAAGACTCCCTCACCGGGGTCACAGCCCAGACTGGGGCCACCGTTCCCCTGCCTCCCTGCGGCCCCTGCAGCTGTGAAAACCGCCCCAGAGCA
This sequence comes from Osmerus mordax, assembly GCF_038355195.1. Lineage (NCBI taxonomy): Eukaryota > Metazoa > Chordata > Actinopteri > Osmeriformes > Osmeridae > Osmerus > Osmerus mordax. Next base: position 6,749,352 of record NC_090056.1, on the reverse strand, counting down.
GAAGCCTCGGATGCTGCGTCCCTCCGACACTCCGTTTGACCCCAGCACCATGGAGGTATGTGGAACTGGAGCAGCACCAATTTGGTGCCCAGCAGTGCCAAAGCTAATTTGGGGAAAACATGAATTATTGTTTTAACATTTCCTGTTATTAGTGCGATTATGTTGGTATCTCTAAAGAGCTGTATGACTTAGAGTCAGCTAAAAATAGTTGAATACTCCTGGGGTAAGAGACTAACTCCCAGCCAGAGGCATATGATAGTCGAGAGACAGACGATTTGCGAGCTGTTTTCTTTTTACCTAGTTGAAGTAAATGTTGTACAGTTACAGTAGGCAATGTATGTAAATGCTAGCACACTCCACACTCTATAAATCATGACAGACTTCAATTAATTTTTCCTCAAGCATAAGCAACATCTTTCTGAGACTAATTAGGCTACATCAAGTCAACAGCAGTGTCAATCTGGTAGGAAGATGAGAAAGAGGAAAGGAAATAAGGCCACTGATGAGATTGAGGCTGTCAGTGACCTCCTCAGGGAAAAGGCCTACTTTTTGTGCCCAATTCTCTTTCAGAGACATACAGTAGAATTGGCCCTAGATTTTTTTTTCTACTCACAAATTAATAGTAGTTTTGGTTAAAAGACAATTCACTTCAGGCCTATAGCCTTTTCAAATCAAATAACCTGAGACACAGTCAAACAGGCTATGAATGATTTAATTTAATATGATTTCACCCAAATTTGCTCGACATTGTTGTGTGTAATGTGAGAAGTAGCTTTGCTTTCATCAACAGAACATGCTTTGTATGTTTTATGTTTTAGGTTCAAGTAAGTCTTCTGCATGTGCTGTCTTACATCAGATAAAAGGAAACATTGCAAGTCAACACAGATCAATGTATGCAGTCTTAAACCAGTTCCACTTCCTGGTGGCCATGTTCTATCATGCGGCATATCTGATTCATTTGGACAGACCCATTAAATATATCGAAGTATATATACATATTTGATTTGAATATGTAACTATTTTGTATTAATATGCACAAGACAATACTAATTTAGTGTTTTCTTGGTCAGTCTTAATCGCGCACAAATCAAGATCTATGTTCCACCTTTCTATCGTTCCGTGGTGTTGAAACGATTTAATTTGATTTAATACAAAAAGGTATTATTCGGGATACCCTGATGTTATAAACGAGTGTAACCAATCGCATCCAGTGTACAGCAATGACGCGCTCAGTAGCACTGCAAGCGGGGTTCTCCCTTGACATTGCTAAACATTCACATTCCTGGAGCTGCCGACGGACCAGACACATCAGCCGACACAGCAATGGTGGGCTATGTACAGTAGTTGTTCCATAGGGAGCTATGCAATCATGTGTAATTCAAATGGATACTTTCTAGCCAACTATGTAACTTTTTTAAAGTCAGGAACTAGTTAGTCGATTCAATGTCATCTGAGCAGATAAGTCCGAGTTGATGGCCATGGCTAACGATTAGCCGACTGCTAGCTAACATTAGTGTGCCCTACGTTGTTTAATTTAGCTTGTTCTAGGCGAACATAAAGTTGAAAGTTATTTCAACCGACTTGTTCACAAATTAATAGTTTTGTTTTAAAATGTTTTAGCACTAGCCAATTCAAAGTACATATTTGCTAGGTAGTTCATTTGGTTATCCAATGACTAGCTGTCCAGGGGAGATTAGCTTAGTAGCTAGGTAGCATTGCTATTTTGCAAACTTTATAACATGCCATGGGTCAAAATGTAGATAGCTAGCAAGTCATGTAATTTAATGATAGCTGATCTTTTTTTGAACAGTCTGACTTCTCAGAAGATCAAATTATTGGTGAGTGATCCAGTACACCAGCTAGCTCCTAGCATTCACTTTGCATGCTTTCATTCCTGCCACCTTTGCTTTTTTGCTTTTCTATTCCTCCTCTGTCCTACCTGCCACTTCTTAGTTGTATCTATCTGTTGACCCCTGTTCTTTCCTTACTATTTCTATCAATTTCCACATGCAACTGCTTGTGCTTTCCAGATTGAATTTAACCTGGATCAAATACATGGTAAGTTGTTGCTGATGGACCATCACACTGGGCTGTTAAGCCCTGGGCGTGGAGTGTTTCTTGGTGTGTTTATAGCTACTAGTAAAGGATAACCCGTCAGTATGTTGACGGTTGTGGTTCAGTCTTGGTCTGGCCACTATTCCGTGTACTTTCTAGGATAAACATAGTTTAGTCCGATTATTTAGCCATAATGCTTGTCATCTTAGTTTTTGCATGGAATTGCATGGTATTGATACTCTAACTGAATGAAGTTGACATCATCAGTGAAGCTGAAAGTGAAGTTTGTTTTAGTTTATAATCTGCTGTTGACTACAGCTTGGAATTAAAAGTTGCCGAATAACAAGTGTGGTTGCAGGTATTGTCTGGTTTAAACGTAGGCCAAGGCTGCTCATGTTCACTGTTCTGTAGCACTTAACCCAAGAGCCTTTCACTTCAAAGTCATTGCATACACTCCTTCTCATGGTCATCTATCACAAAGTTTGCATGGTATCTTACTCATGAGTCATCTCAAGTTGAGTGTTCCCTTTTTTGGTGTGTGGAAGTCAGCGAGATGTCTCGTCTGCCCTCCAGTTTGTTTAATCAGTAGTTGACATAATACAGCTGTATTCACCCTCCCCTTTCCTATCCAATACCAAATATGGTGAGGGAAACCACTCACTGGCCAGAGGGGAAGGAGGCACATTCCTGAGAACAGGAAAAGCTCCGCTCCACAACAGTGGGCAGGGCTTTTTTCTTCTTCTTTTGTCTTTCTTTTTTTGGAGGGGGAATGTTTGCTGTTTAAAAAGAGGAGTATCCCAAGTTATTCTGAGATTCAAAGGGGAAGATCAGAAGGTTTTTTGTCCTGTTTTACCCTCGGGCACTGTGGCGACGTCTTTCTTTGATGATTGGCAAATGTAGTTAACTGGAATGGCTTCTTGGCAGACTAAACCACAGTATGCTGGTTAGAAGCATTTCTTTCCAATATTGAATTATGTTGTTCCACTGTATCACTGCTTGATACCTGAGACCTGATGCCTCCCTCATGGGTTAAGGTAACCACCCCCTATTACACTCCCTATTATACCGGCCTATTTCACGCCATCAAATATTGATATGCGGAAAGACTACATTTTCAAAGAGATATTTGAGCAGGCCTATTTGTGATGAAAATTTTGGTTTGGGGTTTCAGGGACTATAAGTAATTAGCATCACAGGCTACCTCGTAGCTCTTCTTATTCTATTAACAAGGAAGTATATGCGGTGGGTTAGACATCATGTGATGGTCTACCTGCCGTTGTGGACTGGAAGTAGTCCAGCAAAGTCATTCGTTATTCTCTTCTGTGAATGGATGTCATTGAGATGGCAGGTTTGTGCAGGTTGGGTTCCCAAGTAAATGTCATCGTGCTCAGGTTTTCGTCAGTCCCAGCCTGTGGCCACAACCTCATTTGACCAGAACAAAAGGGTGCAATTATCTGGAGCACACGTAACATGGTATGGCTAGCCACCCGGAGTGAGCATCCAACCTCTCGTTTGACCTTCTGAGGGGCCATCATCTTCTGAAGGGCGACAAAGGTTAATGAGTAGAATAAACAACAGCATGTTATGGCAACGATAGTGTAGTTTGACTAATTTACTCCTTTGTTTCTTGTTCTTCTGTGGCACAGTTATCTTGTGTGCTTTCTGTATGTGTGTAACGTGTCCTTTGAACTTTCTTTTCATACTACCTGTTTTCCATTTCCCCTCAATCACACATCTACCCTGTACAATCTCCTCTCTCTCTCTCCCCCAAATTTTCTTTATTCCGTTCTTGCACTTACCTCTCTCCCCCTGCCTCGTGTGCAGAGTTCAAGGAGGCCTTCCTGCTGTTTGACCGAACGGGTGATGGCAAGATCAGCTACAGTCAGTGTGGAGACGTCATGCGGGCCCTGGGTCAGAACCCGGTCAACGCCGAAGTGCTCAAGGTCCTGGGCAACCCCAAAGCTGAGGGTGAGACACACAGGATGGGTTGGACTCAGTCTTATTACGTTCTCAACAATTACACATATAGTTTCAATTGTGAGGAAGATCATGTTCTCAGTGCCACTGCGCTCAACAAGACAGTCCAAACAAACTTAACAGGCCTCGTGCTGTCACCTCCCATCCCCAAAGAGAGGCGTGAAATTTGTGAGTGTTTGGCCTACAAACTTAAAATATATATATGACCTGACAATGTTCTGTGATGTCACAGAATGCTTGGCTTTGCCAGTCTTCAATTCCCCCATTACATATTCAATGTGGAACACACACACACACACAGACATGGCAACATTAGAGAACAGATTTCCCAACTTTACATCTGTTCAAGACCTAACATGCGTCAATGCAGTGTCTGTGCTTGTGGCACCTGGCAACAGGCCTGAACAAGCAGCACTTTCTCCCTGTGAGATGTACGGATCTGTAAACGGAATGTTTTCTACAGCCCGGATCAGGACGGATGCCCGTGAGGCACATGGACTGCTCTCTTACCTGTTCGTCTTACCTTGCGGATTCTGTCACCTGAACGTTTTTTTTTCTCCATCCCAGAGATGAACCACAAGATGCTGGACTTTGAGCAGTTCCTGCCCATGCTCCAGGCCATCGCTAAGAACAAGGACCAGGGCTCCTTCGAGGACTTTGTGGAGGGCCTGCGCGTCTTCGACAAGGAGGGCAACGGCACGGTGATGGGAGCAGAGCTACGCCACGTCCTCACCACGCTAGGTGGGTCACCCTCTGTTACCTAGGCTACAAACACTGGGTAATGGGCTCTGCTTCACTGCCATATTCTCCATCACTCCCTGTATACATTCGAGAACCGTTGAAAATATCCTACACGTTAACATGGATTTCTAGAAGCATGTGTTTTCCAGTACATTGATAACGTACTTGACTGCCTTCGAATATCCGTTTAATAAAGGCATACGGTGTTCTGTTCCATACTCATAGCAACTAGTCATAAATAATTGATGGTGTCCTTGTAATGAGCTGTTCTTAAATGGGCTGTGCTTGCGTCGGGCTCCAGGGGAGAAGATGACCGAGGAGGAGGTGGAGACACTGCTGGCGGGCCACGAGGACGCTAACGGCTGCATCAATTACGAAGGTGAGACGGATACGACGAACAAAGTGATGGGAGGAAGAGGATGTGGCGGTGCTAATCAGGTTAAAGGGGTGTTCGATGTGTGGCCACATGAAACCCTTCGCTTGCCTCTGATGAGACCGCAGGTAATGGGCTTGACCTGGCGACATCGCAGTCCCCCTCCGAGGGGGGCGGGTCTCAAAGGACCAATGAGACATGTTTGTTTATCACCAGACTGTGGAGGCGAGCTATCTTGGTGTGGAAATGAGAGAACTGGAAGTGATTTGTTTCTTTTTTCAACTTGTACTTTTTTTTTTTTTAAGATACTGGCCACCCATATAGCTTAGGTGTTAGTCACATTTTACAGATACGAACCGCTCTTCACCATAAACCACTCATTCACCAAACGGCAATCACGTAAATCTCTTGTTTTGTTTGGAAAAGTCAGACCACGAAAAGATCAGAGGTTTCTCAAACAGTCGAACGTTTAAGTCAGCACAGTGGGGAAAGCCTGGCGTGGTCTCGAGGGTTTTGTCTACAGGCCTCGACTCATGGTAGCTCTAGACTCTCCTCTTCCTGTTCCTCTTCCTCTGGCTGTGGCATCATGTGTTGTGCATGTGTCAGGAGCTGACAGACGTGCAGGCGAGGGACCGGCCTTCTCACTGCAGCAGAGTCACCCAGCTCACGACCAGCACCACTGGAGATGACTTGTGTCCCACAATGCCATGTTCTCGTTTCATTACTCGTCGCCAGGAGATTGTCTCGAAGAGTCCCTGAAAAGTGATGGTTGAAGCAGTTTGATGCCAACAGTTGATCATTTTGGCTTGGTGTTTTTTGGGGGGGTTTGTTTGGTCTAATCCCTAGGCTCTAGGCTCTTACTGTCATTCTTTGCCTCACTGTGTCTTCCTGCCTCTTTTTCTCTGTCTCTCGCTCTCTCTCTCTCTCTCTCTCTCTCATCTGCTTATTTCTGAAATGTGTAGCCCCCCGACCGTTCCTCCCTTTACGAGATAAGAACCTAGCAAACGCATGCAGGAGGACGGCTTCCCTAACCCACTCTTGAAATCTTTGACCCGACGAGGCCAAAATCTATTCAGCTTTTCCTGAGTAGGCCATAAGAGATGATCTGTGGAGGCCCCTCCTCTCAGTCCCCCTGCCCTCCTTCCACACTGCAGAGGGAGGCCTCAGCCGTCCAGTATAGCATCTCAGCAGTCCTCTGGGAAGCTGTGCGCCGGTCTAGATTCTGTCACCTGTGAGTGGTTTCTGATGTCGTCTCTTTCTCTCCCCCCTCCCTCTTCCTCTCTCTGGCGCAGAACTCGTCCGGATGGTCATGAGCGGATGAAGATGAAGAGCGTTCCTCACCTTTTTGTTTTCGTTTCATTGTGTTCTTTTTGTATTATTATTGTTATATTTGTTTTTTTCCTTTCTTATTCTCCAGCCCTAACAGTTTCTGTAACATACTTCCACTCCTTTTAGAATGAGCTTTTGCATTCTATCACCCTTATTGTTTTTATTATTATTATAATTATCTTCGCTTGTCTTTTTATTTTCTGAAGTGCCTTTACATTCCCTAGTCATTGACACCATGACGAATGGCCGCGATCCAACCACAAGACCAACTTGCATGTAACTAGAGGCTTAGATGTTGCCGGAGTAGTCTGCAATAACATTCCCACAATGCAGCACTTAGACTACCTGTCCTCAGAGTAAGATATTAAAAAGAAAATAATCTTATCGATGCAATACATCCATAGTTGTGACAGTGTGTGTGTGTGTCATGCGGGAGAGTGTTGTGACTGCAGTCGGCGAGGACTTTGCTTTGGCTGGGATCCCCCCCCCTCCCTCCTTCACTTCCAGAGCTATGCAGTTCAACAATATTGGTAACCATGAAATCATGAAGCAGTGAAATGCAACGGTTCAGCTGGTTTACCATGTTCATATTCTTCCCCTTTATTTGTCGCTGTGTTCCAAATAAACGATTTTCTGAGAAGTCAAGCTGCTGGTCGGTGATGTTTTTTTTCCCCCCTGTTTAAAATCATGGTAGGATATGACAAGACTTGACTCCTCGTATTCCACATATTTTGTAATATTGGCAGTGGTCAAACATGGAATGATTGCATGTGGTATTTAATTTAATTTGGAACATTTGAATTAAATTTGAAGTCCAGGGAAGTGTCATTGTCATTTTAAATCCGTACAATGGTCTTCCAAAATAGAACAGAAGAGGGCAGTGTTGATGCAGAAACCACTGGCTATGTAAGCTCTTCAAGACACAGCGAAGACTGAAGTCTGAACTATATTTTTTCGAACTAGGAGTTGGTTGGTGACTTCCAGTGCCCATCACATATTCCACAGCTCATCATTTGATCTTTGATCAGTCAACGGTATCCTGATGGTATTCTTTGGGGGAATCTATGGCATGATATATTATATTCTACCTCAAGAAACTCCACCTATATCATGAAAGCTTAGTCTGTTGATTAGGTATGATCATATATTAAATTTACTTGTCTATACCATAAGCGTTTCACGTGAACTTTGTCCTTGATTCCAGCTGTACGGTACAGTGGTACTTGGTGTGTCCTGGGTGTGACAACGTGCTAGGATATCACCTATAGAATCTTGTGTTGCTCAGTCCAACTCATCACCACTCCCTGACCTTTTCCTCATTCTGCTCACAACCAGGGAGAACTATTTCCCCTCATTAAGCCCTACAGCTCTGACTGTGTGTGAGAAAGAGAGAAGGCCAAGGTAAGGTATCACAGTCCAGTGGCAAATGGGTTGCCCACTAATTACTGTGTGTGTGTGTGTCTGTCTGTGTCTGTGTGTTCGATGGAAGTGAAGTCTATTGATTATTTTAATCTGCCTATTTGTGAGTCTGTGATCCTCGTGGCTGCGCATTCGGCATGGGAATCGCTAATGGGCCTCAGTGCAACCTGCCTCAGTCCTCTCCTCGTCCAATTAAACTTTCAACTGGAATCTGCGAGGAGGAGGGGAGGAAGGGGGGTGGACAAACCGCAGTCCCCCCCACCCGAACCCAAAGGCAAAAGATTCACTAGAGCCTTTAGGGCCTGAGCGCTGTTAGCTTTCCCCTTTAATTAAAGGTCCCCCTCCATCATTAAGTCAACAGTACAGGTGGCACCGTTCAATAGCTACGATGTGGTTTTCAGAAAGGAAATATCCCCACCTGCACTGTTGATCTATTTAAATGAAATCAGTGTCAAACAAAATGCATAATTATGTCATTAGAAACAGGTAAACACTTTTAAAAGCATTTTTTATGAATCTGTGCTGTAGTCTTGAAATATTATATCAAATATTATGTAATATTTGAGATAATGTATGTGGTATTGTTATGTATTTACTGTAGTAAAATTCCATAGTTTTACTGATTCCAGTCCCAGCTCCAGAGCTAACGCAACATACTGAAAAGGGTTGATCAAGTCCAGAAACATTGGGAATAATTTTAAATGACTGTACAGTCAAAATGCAACACAAACTGAAATCAAAATAACCAGGAAAATGTGAAGTGTATTTTCTCAAAACATGAATAATTTCTGAGGCTGAAAATATGTACGAAATAAATATCACTTTGAAGCTTGGTGGGTGGCAGATGACAGTAGTGGTCTACATTGTATAAAACATCTTTATAATTTGATGAAGATGTACTGGATTTAGGATGTTTGGTATGTTATCAGCACAGAGATATATATCATTGATTCCTTGGTAAAGGAATATGGAGGAATGTGGATCGGAAATCCATGTTGTAGTGTCCAAACTGTAGCAACATGTTTCCAATTCTACACACACACAGGGCCGTGCGTGATCAAATGAATTGAACAACGGGACTTAACATTAATCACATGCTGTTTGTCTGTGTGTGTGTGTGCGTGTGTGTGTGCGTGTGTGTGTCGGGGGGTGGCTTATATGTTGTCTTCCAACCCCATAGCGGATCAATAAATGATTATCTGACTTCCATTCCAAACCAAACATTAAGTAAATGTTAACAATGATGTTATAGTAATTTTAATAGTACTTTTTAATCCATTTCAGATATCCCATCTGGAGTTTACAAAGCAGGTTTTCATACAGATGTCCTTTGATTTAGTCTGAATATTGCATGTATCTGGGCAGGATGTTAGTTATATGCTGTATGTACATTTCCTATTTGGCAAAAGTGATAAACACTATATTGTATATTGAGTTTTGTACATCCCCCTGATATCCACATACACACACAAGTTATTTTGTTTTTGGTAGAGGCTTGGTCAAATGATTGATTCATTAAATCACAGTTTGAATTGAACTCAAAACCCAGACAACATTAATTTGGCACACTTATAGAGACGAAACCTGAATTTTTGCAATTTCTGTTTGTTTATGTATAGTTGGATGCATGCATATTGTCGTTTGCATAAGTGTGTGTGCATCCACATGTGTTTAATGTCAGTGTTGTTGCGTGTGGTTTGTTCTGGGTTGTGGTTAATGTCAGTGTTGTTGCGTGTGGTTTGTTCTGGGTTGTGTTTAATGTCAGTGTTGTTGCGTGTGGTTTGTTCTGGGTTGTGTTTAATGTCAGTGTTGTTGCGTGTGGTTTGTTCTGGGTTGTGTTTAATGTCAGTGTTGTTGCGTGTGGTTTGTTCTGGGTTGTGGTTCATGTTGGGGTTGTGCAGGACTCTTCAGTCTCCCAGCAGCCTCTTGGTGTTGTTACAGCAGAAGGCCAACCCCCTGTTTCATGCATCCCCCATCTCGGTACGGAACTACATTTATTTTGAAGCACAGTAGGAATTTCCTTGTGAAACAGCAGGGTATTTTATTTAGAGATGGTTCATGGGTGGAAAGGGCCTCTTTGTTTAGAGTGAAATTGAGATGGTTAGACGATGGAGACATTTGTTGAAGACAGTTGAATGGTTCTTGGCTTTAAACTCATTTTTGCTGGTCATGATCTTAACTCATGCCGTCCTATTGTTCAACATCAGGCTGTACACATTTAGAACCAAACGGCCGATTGCCTTATTTACACTATTTAACACATTATGTCTAGTAATGTTACAAACAGAACATGTTGTTTATATATTTATCAAGATTCTGCTATTATTTCACTGATGATATGCCATCTCTGCATTCCGTATTTACACACAGACACACCACAGTGGCCAGTATACAAATACCTCAAAGCGCACCACATAACGGAACTTTCAAAGACACTCATCCAGTCGGCATCTTTTCACACTTCCATCCTTTCCATTCGTTTTGTTTCTGTGACGACAGAGATCAGGAGAGAGATGTTTATGAAATTGAGCGTGTGAAGGGGCGGGGCGGTGGGGCTTGGCTGCCCTCAGCTCCCAGCAGTCTGTGGCGGGTCAGTCTGGGTAAATGAGGAAGCCAGAGAAGGTGCTGTATTTGTTGGTGTTCCCCCCGTGCACCTTCCCTCCGTCCAGCTGCACGCACACCTCGTCTCCCACGTCCAGGTGCAGGATCACGCTGTTGGAGGCGTAGTCGTAATTCTGATCGGCATCCTGGGCAATGGCGCTGGCTCTTACCTGTCGCGCGCACACACACGCACGCGCACACACAGTGGAAAGAGATGCTGACAGTCACGAGAAGGACAACAAGGCGTATGAATGTCAGCTGTGGGTCACTCACCCTCTTCATGCAACCAGTCCGAGCATAACAACATCGACACTACCCACTCACACATCCACTCTCATTGTTCACCCTTACCTCCCTTGCTAAATGTTCTCATTCTCAGAACTACAGCACCCACACACCCCACCTCCCAATCTCCCATTCATGCCCAGTGCAAAAAACACACAGACGCGGCTCGATCTGCCCTTCCTGTCTTCAGCCTCCCGCAGGCTGTCAGGTTAACCGTGCACGCCATCACCTGCGCATCTGCACCGCAGGATAAACAGATGGATTGGCACGCAAAACTTTGACCTCTGGTTAGATTGCGTACACAAGCACACGGCCTGCGTATTGATCGGCCGGCTCCTGGAGGCCCTGAGACGGTGGATCGAGAGGGAAGCTGATTGGGTGGCGCACATGGGGACGTGCTCACGAGGGACAACCTGATTGGGTGGCGCACATGGGGACGTGCTCACGAGGGACAACAGGTTCCCCTGGGAGGGGGGGGAGGAGTCTGTGTAGCTCGAAGCGGCAACAGTAGCTTTCCCTCTCTATTGACCTGTTGCTTATGATCGTAGCTCAGCTCAATATGCATGATATCGAGTAGCTGTGTCCTGGACGGACAGCTTCACATTGGCATGCCCTCGGCAAGGCGCGCCAGTATCGAGCGATGGGAGTGGATATTTACTTGTTTGTTAACACGTTTAATTGGGTTTACTCATGTGGACACGTAGACACACACATGCCCAGATTGACTTACAGTTGAGCAGGAATAGAGATTTACTGCGGCCTGACTTGAATTCGTAATGTGTTGTTTAGATCTGTGTGAACCTTCTGCTAAGTAAATGTTAATTCCCCATCCATTTTCTTTATCGGTAGTTTGTGATTTGATCAGACATGTCGTACTTAATTTAATGTGGCTTTCTGCGTTCATTTTTGATACTCAAGTATATCCATTCCAGCTTCAACACCGAGTCAACTTGTATCTGTATGTCACTGTTCTACATGCCCAAAATGTCATACATGATGAATATACGAATGGGCCCGTGGAGCATCTCCAATCTTCCGACACGTCAGACATCGGTGGCCTTGCATCTGGGTCCAGCGTTGCTCCACGCTGTGAGCACTCCATCTCTGTCACGGCCCCGGCGCATCCCTGACAAGCCGAGAATATGACCAGCAACTCAACCACCAGCATGACACTCCCCCTTCACTTTGGCTCATCCTCCATCACCCCAGTGTGGGATATTAATATCCCAGATATATTCAATGCTTAGACAGACAGTCGAAAATAATCATAAACTTCCAACATCTTTTTTTCATTTTCTCCTGGATGAAACCACTGCTGTTCAGTGGCATTCGTCGATAGTCCTGTTATTTTCCATCAGGCTGGTCAGTCTGTATGTCTGTGTAAAATGAGATGCAGGTCACGGATCCTACATCCGACATGGAGCTTGGTCGGCGGACGGCGGATACGCGCGTCCCTCCCTGACCCGTCTAAAGCAGATTGATTAGGGGTGCGGGGCGGTCAGTCTCCTGGGGTTTCACAGTGGAGAAACTGTACTGACCGGAGCTTATAGCTCAGGCTACAGTCTGGTTGTCTGCCTTCATTAGAGCTGAGATTCTTTGGGTTCTGTTGCTACATTCAGGCTTGTTGCACTTAGAAGTATGAAAGCCAAGTCACAGGGTCAGTGATTCACTCCTTTCCTCCTTAGAAAGTTTTCCTGTGGTCATCAAAATGGAAGTGTGCTTGCTAACAGTACTGCACAAAGGAAATACAGTGTATACTCTCTATTCAGATATTTTCTCCCGATACCCAAATAACAACCATTCATTGTCATTCCTAAAGGTTAGATCTGGATCCCCGTCGGTGGTGATACAACCCCTGTAGCATTAGTATCAACCCTGCCTCTGACATTGATGCTGTCGCTGTGACATCCCATTGATGTCTCGCATATGTCATTCTGCTCATTATTTTGGTCAAACTGCGTAAAGCTCTTTTTTTTCTCCTTTTATGCCCCCAGGCGCAATTCAGAAAGATCCAGGTGGCACTTTTCATTTCTAAGTAGCGTAAATCGCCCTACGCAACTGTTAAGGCGCTGTCATTATGAGGGTCCATGTTGCTGCACGTTGTTTTGTGTTTCCTTCGGTTTCTTCCCTATCACTCAATCAAACATTCACTTGTGAAGAATTGTTTTATTTTATTTAGTGGTTTACCATAGATGTAAGGATATGGGATGGGTGGCAAGTTGTCTGTGGTTTGCCTGCTGAAACATGGGCCTGACAGGCATGTGTGGGAGACGTGGTGTGATTAGGGAGAGCAGACAGCAGATATGGATTTAGCCACAGCAGAGCCAGCTCCATATGAACCATGAAGGCAGGAAGCCAGCATACTGGGGTTAAGGGGGCTGAGGGGGCTTTTGGCTGGTTAGAGTGCTAAAGGATTGAGGAGGGAGTTGGGGTTTACTGATCGTGCCCCCCCCCGGGGGCCTTGCCTGGGGCTGTCTCTGTGTCGGCCTGGGCCCCTTCATTACAGCTTCCAGTCAGCCCCTGCCCGGAGGGGCCACAGGAGAGGGGGGCGGACGGGGTAGCAGAGGGAAAGGGGGTACGAGGAGGTGGTAGGGGGGGGGGGGGGGGTACAAGAACAAAACCGCAAGAGTAGTTGTGGGGGGGTGGGGGAATGAAAGAAAAATAAGGGCCTGAGGGCTGGGAAGGAGGAGGGGTACTAGAGTAACAAACTGATCAAGCGAGGATATTTTGTGAGACCGGGGAGATGTGTGAGGGTATATGAACTCTTGTTTTTATCTGCGGCGCCGTTGCTCCACTGGTAATAAAACTGACAGGATTCATTCGCTGTGATATACTGACCTCTTAGAGCGGAGACAATAGAAAAGTAGCTGTTAAACTTACCTAGGGGACCACGGCACATAGCCATGGAGGGAGAGAGGGGCCAAACCGAAGGCAGAGGAAATAGAATATTTATTGAATAGGTTTACTCTCGCCTAGGGGCCCACAATATTACTAAGACAACAAGCGACCAGCACATCGGAACTTATTCTCAAAAATGACTACTGTTCTAAACAGTTGCTGTGGCATACAACACAAAGCAGTCTTGGTTTTAATCACATCATATGGAAAAATATTTTCTTCACAATCTCTTTCATGCAGAGTAGCTACTTGCTAGCTTCTATCCGAGCAAATAATCTGAACCACGAAGAGAAAGGCAGTGTAGACCTTTCTATGTCCTGTAAAAGGCTCATTATTTTTTTTTTCTTTTGCTCTGGCCTGTCCATGTCACTGTACAAAGAGTTCATACAGGTGCAGGTCATTACAGAGAAGGAGATGACATTAGAGCGCTAGCATGTGAAATAACTTGACCTTTCATTCGATCTATTAAAAGAGCCTATGACTGTGTTACCAAGGGGAAAGATTAAATCAGAGCCAAGGCAGTAATATCTATTTGTCCACTTTGCACTTTGTATTCACGATATCATATACATCATAGGAGTGCTATAAGACTATAACTTAATCGTTCAATAAATAACACCACACAAGTTAATGAGGGACACTAGGTTGAAAAATACCTGTGACATATTACCTGTCAGTGCATCTTATAAAGCATGGCTATATTAGCATAGCCCCATAGACTTTTGTCTAATAACAATTGTGTGAGCGTGGTGGAATACCAAGTGCCACACGTCCACATCATATATCTCGGATGAGATTTGAATGAGGCTGATTATGCATGATATGACATACAAAGCGGTCGTGAGGGCAGCAGGCAGTACGTTTATACTAGTCTTGGTCAAATGACTGTTAGATCATCAGAGGAAGTATGTGGGCATTCTGTCACTAATTGAGCCATAACGGTTAAAGCGTAATGTCAACCCCGCAATCACAAATGATTCTTTACAGCCTGTCATTTCCAAGCGATTGTGCACGGGTGAGCGTAGACATTACACATGAGGGATTTACTGATGCTAATAGGGAAGGGATGCACGGAGTCACAGGCCGTCGTTTGGTGAAGTTGTGACGGTTTGAGATCTACTCTCGGGACCATCAGGCTGAGGCCACTGGGCCAGAACCACATCACCTGTCACTGTCTTACCCCCCCTGTTCGACCGCACGGCAACCACATAGCAAGCACGCATCTGCAACGCATAAACTATGAACCGTTCATCAGTCACAGAGGGTAAGCAGTAAGAAAAAAGACGGTGCCATCGAACGAGATGATTCAAACAATACAGGTGGAGCTCCATGAAGAAAGGAAGGTGCCCCGAGGAGGAACAAACACAGCCACTGGAGTCCCACCATTAAGGAGGAGGCTGATTTTACATCTGAAACAGACACTTGGAATTGGTACACAGACACAACGTCTAGATCCATTCTCTGCTCTCCCCAGAGATCTCGCTCTCTAGGCAAGCCCTGATACATTGAGCGGGTGTCCATCTGTCTTGTGAGCTGATGTCATCCTGGTTCTCACACCAGTCTCCCCGATGCCTCGTCACTCCCGGCCCACTGTCTCCAGACCTCTATTAAACCATCTATCTTCCTCTTCTCCCCTTGATCCTCTGTCAACTAACTTGTCTTCTTTTGCCACCCCTCTCACTGACGAGCTTCTCTCGGCGTGTCCTTGTCATGTTCTCTCTCGCTCATTTTCTCCCTTCATTAGCTCGATCTCTCTAGCTGTCTCTCGCTCTATCTCTCTGTCTGTCTCACTATTTACATTTACATAAAATTGTAATCTCTATATCTGCAACTGACCCGAGGCCTAGAAGACAATGCAGTGATATAATGCGTTTTTTTGCAGTTCTATAGAGAATAATTGCACCTGAAAATATTGTTCCATTTGAAAATACATCTTTCACCAATCACCAACCTCTTAGTCTAAAATGGCCTTCATCCTGCTATTAAGGTGCTTTCAAAGCTACAATGAAGAGGACACTAGTTTTACTGACGCAGGTGGATTCACCTGTATTGAAGTAAAAATGCAGCCTTCAATTTTGAAGACAAAAATAAAATGCATTAGGCTGCAGAGCATATTTTGCGCATCTGCAACAGCCTGACACTTCAAACCGCCTCAGGCAGTATGCTCCTCAGCTGGAGGGCCTTAGAACCACCCAGAACTGGAAAACGATTTTAGTGTCCTGCGCATTTTCATCTGAGCCCACCACAAGCTCAGTGAGGAGCGTTCAGGCGTGGTCCTGTGAAGTGTCTTGGGCATGAGGCGGTGTGTTAAATGGGCCCACCTGATGGGTAGGAGATTGACCTGGGTGAAATTAAATAATTGAGTTGAGTGAAAAGATAATTAATGGGGAATCAATGAACAAGGAACAGAGAGGCAGAGGGCCCTGTGTTGAGGGGGATCTAATCCAGGAGTTATGAATGATTTAACACGCCGAGTGACTGGAATGACAATAGAGGACATCAGGTTGGCCATTTTTATTTTAAATACAGTTTGTTGCCTCTGGGATCTACCTCTGTGATCTCACTCAAACGTCCAGGTGATGGTTTTGTTGCTGCATTAGTGGTCTCGCGTGAAATGGCGTGAGTGCATCTGCGTTGCTTACGCATGGTTGCGTGGTGGTCTCTTTGGAACTGTATGCTTGCGTGTGGCGAATCCTTTGGATGTGTGTGTACGCAATGAGAGAAAATGAAAATGTTCATGAATTGGAGCCTTCAAATTAAATCTCTGGGATTTCTTCCACCTCTCCTCTTTCCCCTTCCTCATAGCAGTCCCCACTGTCTTTAATTAGTGTCTGGGGAGAAAGGGAGTGGATGAGCAGCCTGTCAATTTTACCTTCGTTATTTATTTATATCTGGGGTGTAAACTGACTGGTCGACACTGTGACAGATATTTCTCCCTTCGCTCTTTTTTTTCCAGTTTACGTTGTAGGCGATAATCAAGCACTGTGTATGATACTTCCTAATTAGACTGTTTCTTTGCCAGCGACTGCCGGCCTTCTGCCACTTGTCATTTTCCACAGTGCATGTGGGAATGCAAATATTTGTAGCTGTGATTTTCAAGTGTAAAGCATGACTTCGCTTTAATGAGGGAGACTATCTTTATTTTATTCCTTTGCTGTCTCGGCGCTACTAAGTAGTGAGTGCTGTGAATTCCAAGTGTTCAATGTAGCAAAGGCGACGAGAAGTTTGGAGAGGGTGGTCAAAACTGAGGGAGGATTACTGTACACACACACACACACACACTCTACACAAACACTAGTACTGACCTGTCCGTTCTTCTTCAGGTCGGCCCACATGCTGGTGCCATCTCCGCCCCTCATGAGTACGTGGTAGGTGAAGTAGTAGATGCCAGGCAGGGGGCAGGTGAACTTGCCAGTGCTGGGCTCATAGTAGTTGCCCACATTGGTGACCACGTCATCAAACTTGAGCACCTCGCTGCCCTCGTGCTGTTTGCGTAGCCCGGCATAGAAGGCTATCTTGGGGCTGTACAAGGAGGGCACGTAGCCTCCGGACCCTGGACCTGGGGGGCCCTGTGGACCTGGCTTACCCCTCTCTCCTGGGGGGCCTTTGGCTCCCTGGGGTCCGGGGATCCCTGGGGGCCCTCGGAATCCTGACTTTGTCTTTCTTCCAGCATAATCCGGTGGTGGAGGTGACACAGCACTCAGCTCCTGGCCAGTCTGGGAGGTGGTGTAGGGGTCGCACACCATCCTGCAGCTACCCAGCATCTCATAATGGGTTCCTCCACTTCCAGCACTTCCCCCTTTGGTCGTGTGGACCAACAGGGGGATGGCCACCAAGAGCACTAGGACCATGGCCACGCCCACTGCAGCCCCTATGACACGCTTCCGGCGGCTGAGCCGCGAGGCGGCCAGCGTCAGAAAGTCTTCCTCCCCTTTGGGTGGAATAGTGCCGGCCAGGATGGAGTCTGCTGAGAGAGAAACTATAGGATGAAAGAAGGAAAGGAGTGTGTGGAAAAGGTTTTAGTTTGTGATTTGAAGTGGCAGGCACTGTGTGCCAATAAGTTGACGTTAGACTAGGCAGTGACTCGGAGTATTGTCTGCTTTGAAAACTCCGAAGCAAGACCTGACAAAAATGCACGAGTGGTAATCATATCATAAAAGGGTTCAACTTAAGATGGCCGTCTCTGAGAGCTGATGACAGGGTGAGAGAAACAGAACAAAGGGAAAATAACAACGAGGGAGGGAACTGGAATTACTTTTTTTTTTCTCTTTCAGGTGTGAACATGGAATATTCAGACACTATTGTGTTGTATGTTAAGACAGAAATGTGATCTTATTTGTGTTGGGTGGGTTGTAGAAAACATTTCATTTCCATTTATCTTCACTATGAAAAACCCGTCTTCTTTTCAAACATCAACCAGAACTAACAAAGAAGAGTTAAGAAAAACAGTGAAAAGGCAGATACTGTGGCAGGTGCCAAAATCTGAATAAAATGTTTTTGGTTTTTATCAAATGAAAGAATAATTGAATCTTGTTGCTGTCAGTGACATTGAATTCTTCTTATTTGAAAGGCTCCTACTGAAGACACTCTCAGACTCTCACTTCATGGATATGTTTCTCCACAGACTTTGCCATGGCTCCAGGTAGAAAGAAGTCAATAAGCTTAGAGGTCCCTTCCTGTCAGAATCATTTCAGTCGCCTTCATTTATTGGGTGTCCGCATCTAAACTGGTGTCAGTGTCTTGGAACAAACATAATCTTTATCAATGTTCTTCTACAGGATATTCCTTTCCTTGCGTCAACAGAACCTGCGAAGTTTTGGAGAAAACACATTTTTAAACATAATGTATGCGACATGATTTATGCATTGTGAACTATGATTACGATTAGTTGATATCTGGTGCATGAGATAAACAGCCAACTCTAGTCAAGTACGCATTGAAAGTTATACATCACCGTAAAAAAAACACTTAACGGTAGCAGGAGTAGCCTATTCAAGACAACATCCTAAATATAATTTGATTCGATTTTATTTTATGATATTCACATTTAGGCATAGCCAATATTACATTTATCCCATACAAACTAACGTCACATTTACGAAAGTTACAAATAAGGATTTAATGTAGCCTAAAGTCATTGTTTTCAGTAACGTACAGCAATAGCAAAATGGTCATACAGCGTAACTACAGAAAATGAGTCACTCACCGTCTGTCCTAATAATATACTGATATAAAAATATCTGCTAATGTTACAACAAAATGATCTTTACATTGTTTACCCCAAATTCATTAAGTGCGGGAATATATCGCTGAGCATACCTGATAAACGACCCCAGGATTGTTGCGTGCGGAATTAGAGGCTATAGGTGTGCGTAATTGTGCACTGCAAGACTGAACGGAGAAAATACGATTCACCTCTCTCCACAGGTACGCAAAATGTTTTTTTCCACAATAGTAAAAAACAAAACATATATAGGCTACGGTTAAGTTCAAGAAATATCTCCAGGTGAAACTTTTCTGTTTCCAACAACTTGTTGTAAATACTAGGTTACGTCTGACTCGTTAGTTTTCACAAGTCCCAGTCTGCATCCAGATAAGTAGCCTATGTTGAAATGTGATGCCGATCGTCCAGTCTCCTTACCAAGCAAGTGAGCGAGTTCTCCATCCAACTCTTGTAGCCTCTCTCTCTCTCTCTCTCTCTCTCTCTCTCTCTCTCTCTCTCTCTCTCTCTCTCTCTCTCTCTCTCTCTCTCTCTCTCTCTCTCTCTCTCTCTCTCTCTCTCTCTCTTTGGTGTCTATCTTTTCGTAGTTTATAAAAGGAACTGGATATGCTAACTATAATTTCCAAACGTGGAAATATTGTATTATTTCTTTCTTTAATTTCTGTTTCCAGCTCAGCAAAATTTCAACCTACTCTGTCTACTGTGTTTATTCCACCTGTAACCCTTACAATATGGTGGAACTATTTATGTGACCCGTTTGATAGTAAGAAGACAAAGGACATTGTGAAGGCAATATAAAGTTCAAGTTAACAATGTATAACCCCAGACAAAACCAGTAGACACCATTATCTGTGACTTTCCACCTCCATCAGGCATCATTACTGTAGTACGAGACACGGGGTATTGCTCTTTTTCCCGGGCCTAATCCCTTCTCAACTCTCTCTCTCTCTCTTTCTCTCTCTCTCTTCAACACACCAACTCACACACTCTTGAACACATTTATTTGACAACACCAGCCAATGTCATTGGCATTATAATATTACTGTATCGCCTCCCCTATTTGCAGCATACTGTCATGTCTGTGACAGGTGTGATCATAAATATGCATGTTTAAACTTTAATGAATGTGCTGGAGGCAGAGGGAATACTTTACAGTACACATTGATTACTCCTTTTCATCAATGTTTCAGCTGTGCATGTGACCACTGTCAGCGAATGAATGATGGCGAACACAAAGAACGGAAAGAAAAAGAGTGAGACCTGGCCTCGTGGTTGTGGAAGGTAGAAGCCGGCGAGGGATGAGTTGGATTTGGTTGGGTGTGGGATGACAGAAGAAGAGGGGAAGACTGAGGGAGGGAGACAGGTGAGCTCCACTGGGAGCTGTGTAGAACGAGTGAAGGACCGCTGTCCGACACTGGGAGCTGTGTAGAACAAGTGAAGGACCGCTGTCCGACACTGGGAGCTGTGTAGAACAAGTGAAGGACCGCTGTCCGACACTGGGAGCTGTGTAGAACAAGTGAAGGACCGCTGTCCGACACTGGGAGCTGTGTAGAACGAGTGAAGGACCGCTGTCCGACACTGGGAGCTGTGTAGAACAAGTGAAGGACCGCTGTCCGACACTGGGAGCTGTGTAGAACAAGTGAAGGACCGCTGTCCGACACTGGGAGCTGTGTAGAACAAGTGAAGGACCGCTGTCCGACACTGGGAGCTGTGTAGAACGAGTGAAGGACCGCTGTCCGACACTGGGAGCTGTGTAGAACGAGTGAAGGACCGCTGTCCGACACTGGGAGCTGTGTAGAACAAGTGAAGGACCGCTGTCCGACACTGGGAGCTGTGTAGAACGAGTGAAGGACCGCTGTCCGACACTGGGAGCTGTGTAGAACAAGTGAAGGACCGCTGTCCGACACTGGGAGCTGTGTAGAACAAGTGAAGGACCGCTGTCCGACACTGGGAGCTGTGTAGAACGAGTGAAGGACCGCTGTCCGACACTGGGAGCTGTGTAGAACAAGTGAAGGACCGCTGTCCGACACTGGGAGCTGTGTAGAACAAGTGAAGGACCGCTGTCCGACACTGGGAGCTGTGTAGAACAAGTGAAGGACCGCTGTCCGACACTGGGAGCTGTGTAGAACGAGTGAAGGACCGCTGTCCGACACTGGGAGCTGTGTAGAACGAGTGAAGGACCGCTGTCCGACACTGGGAGCTGTGTAGAACGAGTGAAGGACCGCTGTCCGACACTGGGATGAGTTAAATGGGGTGTCAGACTTACTTTGAGGGTCGGTCACACTGTGCTGTTAAAGCCATTCAGATCGTGCATAGCTCCAAAGCAGTCTTAGCCTCGACAGGACGGATAATCATTGCCAGTAGTCAGAGGCAATAAACTCAGAATTGGATTTTTAGTGCCTGTTAAAATATTACTGAGCTGATTAATATTGAAATATGCGCATGTCTGTGAGCTGTCCCTTTTCTCTCGTCTTCTTCTGCATACCTGCGATGGATGCTTGGGCTCTGTGTTTTTCAGCAGGGAGGAGGGATGTGTTGATGAGTCATTTGAGAGTGTGCTTCAGTGGCACGCTCCCATGATATCCGGTTACAAACGGGTTACGAGACATTCAATTTACTGTGATCTCTGCAAGGCCTGATTTGAGTTGTTTGCTTAGCATCGTATTTTGTGATAGACCGAGCATCTCTCTCTCTCTCTCTCTCTCTCTCTCTCTCTCTCTCTCTCTCTCTCTCTCTCTCTCTCTCTCTCTCTCTCTCTCTCTCTCTCTCTCTCTTTCCTAGAAGTCAGGGAGTCAGAACTCATTCATGCATACGTAATTCTTGTCGTCAATGTTTGTGTGACCATCACCTGACCATTACCTGCACGTGTATACAAATAAATGGCTTTTTTGTATATAATCAAGAGATTATACCACATCCCACATCCTTTACCAACCATTATGAAGTCCTGGATAGAAGTGTATGTGGTTTTGTAGTTTCTAGTATAACAAAGTAGATATGCTGTCAGTTTACCAAGCCCCCCACCCCCATCCTGCCCTCCACCCACGTAATAGTGCACATTTTATTGTGGGCATTCGGAAACTCCTTGTGGGGGACCCGTCATCTGCCTACACGTCAAGTGGACAACACCACTGTTTAGTATCCGGGTGTGAAAACAAGTTAGTGTCCAGTTGTGAGAGCTGGTGTTGGGGCCCCTGGAGGCAGCTCACAGCTCTGGGACCACCGTTTCCTGGGGCCACAGAGGAAGCTTCCCTCCAGTTAACAGCAACAGAGTTCTAACTATTAAAACCCCATCCATTTTCATGGGGAGAGCCTCAGTGTGAATCAATGTGGAGGTCATTAGGATACATAGGATTCTACAGGGTTGTTTGGGTGATGGTCCAAAATGAGAGATGTTACTCAATATAACGATTGTAGGAGCAGAAGAGCTTAGTTACCAAAGAAAGGAACAACCTCGCCTAGGTGGCTCAAAATAGAGATGGAGAGAACATAATATTCCTAACAAAAGTTTAAAAAAGACACAAAAAAACCGAGCGTTGATGATAATGCTGTGTAGTGCTGAAATGCTATTAAGGTGTGTGTGGCCCTATCCTAATGTGGTTATGCATTGTACACACACACTGTACAGTGTCATGCCTCATCTATTTCCATTTGCTTGAAGCAGCTCACTTAATTGTACATAGTAGTATGTGTGTGTGTACGTGTGTTTGTGTGTGTGTGGATGTGTCTACATCCTGGTGCTGTTTCATTAGGCTCTGATTATGGGACCTGATGCAGAGTGACAGTGTGCAGATTGAGTTGCACAGCCGTTCTAATTCTCTCTATTAATAACAGCGCTCCACACTGCCGTCCCGGACCACATTTATTATCACAATTTGTCATCTGTCCAATGCTCCACCCTCTCTCTCACACACAATCTTTCTCCCTCTCTCCATCCTGCCCCCGGTGTGTCCAGTTATCCTTTGGGCTCCTCCACTACCCAGCCCAGAAACATGGTCAAGCATACTAAGGAATGTTCGCTCTCTCTACTTTTGTCTCTCGCTCTCTTTCTTCGGTGGCGCCGCCTTCATTTTCTTTGAAGACTCCCAAGATTAAAACAAAATCTTTTCCATTTTAATTTCTTCAGGAACCACAGCTGACAGCTTGAAATGAAGGCTTTTTTTGTTTTAAATGTATTTCCAGGGCACATGGAACAACAGTCTTAGATACAGGGATGAGTATGGAAATGGTATTCATGATAATAAAGTCACTCATAAACCTTCTATGTAATGCTCATGAATCAGTAACCCAGCATCTACAGGATGTTGTGGAAATTGTTGGCTGTCACATTACAACAGTGTGACAATCAGATTTATGAGTATCAGACAACCAGTTGATTGGAGTTAGAGTTCACTTACACATCGACAAGAAAATGACCAGCTGAGACAGACAGTGGTACAGTAGTAGTATAGTCTCTCTGAGGCCTGAAGGCCAGTGAGAGGGATCTAATGTAAAGTGAATAGAGAAAAACACAGATAACATACAGCCTACAGGTCTCTGTCGTTTTCAATCAGGACGAACACACACAATTATAGACCTGTGACTTTCATCAGAACAAAATGTAGTTTACAGTAGGAGCACATGCATAGAAATGAATTGAAAGACATAATACATTAACAGATAAATTAGGCAATATCTGATTTACTGAGTACGATTAGCATACTGTAATCACACATAAAATCCTTGATTTGTCCCACATGTATGAAGATACTGATAAGCAAGTGAAGCTTTTATAATGTTGTATCACAGGAAATTAATATGGGCTGGTGCTGTCAAATGATGAAGTCCTGGTATTGGCTTATTTTTTGCTTTCCTAAAGAAAGCCATTTGCACCCTTTGTTTAGTTGACAAATTGTGCTTCAGAGGAGAATGACTGAAAATTAAGAGAAACCAATAGATTTAAAAATGGTTCAGGGTACTGAGGTTAAATGAATACTCCATTGGACCATTAATGGTACGTTAAAATTGAGAAGTTCATAGTAAAAAGGTTATATAAAAAAGAGAAAATAAGAAGACCTCGGGAAGCCCTTTTTCATGGCTCAACTCAAAAATGAACAATCTGTCTCGTTTTTTTGGAGCTCAAGGGGTAAGGTCATTATACCAAGTATGAAGTATAATCAATATGCACATTCCTTTGTATCCATAGGACTGACGAGAAAATATTCCCATGAGTGAAATCACATTTCTGCTCATGTCTGAGTTGGACACCCCTTGACCCCATTCGGTTGATTTATGAGCCAGACACTCCCTCCTGTCCTGTCCAGCTCTTCTGAATAACGGAGGGGAATTTATACTCCTCTTTAACATTATTTACCAACTATTGACATTTTTGGGACGTAGCCTACATTTAGAAAAGCCACTGCATTTAAAAATAGACACATATCTCAAAGACGAATAGGACTTATTGGGATGCTGACGGAAAAGTTGGATGTACAGTCTATAGTAGATTTGTTTTCGAAGAGAAACAAGGGTGGAGTGGTCAATAATGCAACGCTTCAGCCTTTACGTGGCACAGTGTTTCTGTCAGGTGAAAGTGGCATGTCTTAATGGGAGGATCCCTCTGATTGTACTGCTATGTACACCAGCATGACCACCTCTAAACCCTCTAGTACCACCACCACCATCCTTACACCAGGGTCCCACCACAGGTTTCCGTAATCAGAGTTGGTGTTTTGGGGGGTGGGGGCATGTGTGCGCACGTGTGTGTGTGTGTGTGTGTGTGAAACAAAGACCGATTTTCATGTGCAAATGTCAGTCAGTCATCTCCCAGCATTCACACCACCGCCTTCTCCCGAGAGGGGAGGGGTTGAGACGCTCTGCCTGAATAATTTAGCAGCTCAGCGCCACCCTGTGCTCTGGGGTCGCAACCTTCTAAAGTGATGACAGAAAATGGTCCCTTAGACCCCCCCCCCCCTCCCCCCCCCCCCCCACACACACACAGACACACACACATATACCTCATAGTCACTGTTCCAGACTGTAGGCATGACAAAGCCCCGCGGTCTCCAGGGGAGGAGGCTCGGTCCACACACAGTATCAACTGTGTCGTAAAATAGAACTCAACAAAACAATGACATTTTGAGAGCGTCCCCCACATTGATGTTTATCCCTGCGTTGACACATACAAACACAAACACGCACACACGTTCACAAATCATGAAAAGCCCACCGTAGCAGATCAAAGATATGTGAGACAGATCGAGAGAGAAAGAAAGAAAGAAAGAAAGAAAAGAAGACTGGGTGACACATTGTGGACAAACACCCTCCTCCAGAATTGGCTATAGAACAGAAATTCAGTTCAGGAGAGAAAGTGTCCAAATATTCCATCCGAGGATAGTGATTAAGATCATCTTCAACACATGACAGGGGGGGGGGACATGGAGAGATAGAGGACAGAGAGAAAAATTGATCTGTCGTTCTGTCTGCGCAGACACTCTCTACCTTTCTATCAGTCAAAGCGAGACACTGAGTCATCCACCCAGAGTGGTCATCACTTCTCTTAAGCCTGACCATGACAGGGACGCCAGTGGGACGTGTGCACTGTCCAACTAAAAACGCCAACACTAGATGTTGACACGCTCTGTGAATGTTGGTCTATTATACTTAGCGCGTTCATTCATCATTTCCACTGAGCTGATTGCAGTATTAGATACAGGCTTGTCTCCCAGTGGTTGGGTTCCTCATTGTTCTCGTTCCCATTTGTCTAGAATTGTCCTTGTGCGTACGACTGATGAAGGACCCCAATTATGGAAGTCCATTGCTCAGGTCTTCCTGCACGTTCTATAAATAATGTTGGTTGATTCATTTTCCTAGCAACCTTTCCATTGACCTTGTGTTCACCTTAAATGGGAACCGCTAAGGATTCCTGTATCCTCTTCATTTCTCTCATTCCCTTTATTACAGGATTGATATTCACACTGTGGCTATCGATCCGTGCTGGTGAAATGCAGCCGTGCTCAACGTGTCTGCTATCTGTTACCATGTGAGCACAGATGTCAAAGATGTTTTGCAAGGCACTCTTTATATCCTCAACCGTATTCGACTCTCACAATGTCGGACGATTTAATGGAATGTTGGAGAACCAAAGTGAATTGTGGTTCGGGGATGCAGTGGGGCGTTCCCATGGCGATGTCAGTAGTTGAGCCTCATTAATGCAGACGTGGAGATACAGGATCAGTAAAGATGCTGGAAGAACATGAATGTTGTGTTCTGTTTTCGCTACAAAGTCCTCTCCAACCTGACGTTTTGTTTCCTTGTGTGCTTTTTGTTTTGTTAATAAAGGTCACCTGGTTAACTCTGACTGAACTTCTTGCTGAAATTGACGAGGGGTGTGTCAATAGACAGTGTTCTGACCTGCTGTCTTAGCGATGTGCTACAAGGGCAGGGGGAAGGCGAGCAAGACATGAGGGATCTCTGTAAATTATTGAGAGCGATTATTGGGTGACTTATGGTCACTGGCTGTCAGGGATTTCTCGATAAATTGTGGCCCCAAGAATTACACTTTCTCCTTTTTTTTCTCCCTGCCGTCTATCTATCTCCCCCTATCTGTCTGGTCGTCTTGACACTATTCCCTTTTCCTCCCCTCTATTCCTCCTCCCCTACCCCTCTCTCTTGCCTTCTCGCCCTCTCTCTCTCTCTCTCTCTCTCTCTCTCTCTCTCTCTCTCTCTTCCTCCTCTCCACAGCAATAAGTTCACAGTTAGAACGACTTTTGCAGCATCGTGTCCTCAGTTGTCTTGCCGGCCCGGTGTCTGTGATAGACCGGTTTTAAAAGCACTGCGTGGGTGTTTTATGGCTGCATTTAATCTGCCTCTTTGCTTATTCGTCTAAGTTCTATTTATTATAAGGGTCCTGAACAATAAATGGGCAGTGTGCAACATCCTGGCTCTAATCACTTACAGATAATAATATAACTTAAAAGATTAATTATAGGGGGTATTTGTTTTTTTTAACCCTCTCCCTCATTAAATATGTACAACACCTGTTGCTGTGTTTCAAATGCTCGCCTCAGGTACACAAGGGTGTCAAAGGGCATCAAATGATCCTAAAAACTTAGTTTATCCCTCTCAGTACAGTCAAACTAAAACATACCCATATGATATCTTTCATCCTTCTGCTTGGCATTTTATTTTGAGAAGTGACGGATAGCGTTTATCAGGACCCATATTTCCCTGTTGCATAATGTTTTGTAACTGACTGATCAGGTAGGCTGGATGGAGTTCTTTGTGTAAAAGCATTGTGAATTATTCATCCCGCCACTGTCAGAGAGAGGGCATTTTCCAAATCAGCCCGCTAGGCCCCTGACCATGAATAATTGATTCGATCTGATTAAAGTTTGCTGTAATCAGGCCTCCCCTCCCCGCTGATCAAAACGCCACACCTGTGTTTGCTGTCTCTTAACCTGTCTCTCTCTCTCCTGTCACCATCACGCCGTTCAAAACAAACAAACAAACAAAACAAAAACACAAGTGATTTAAGGTGATTCTTTTCGTCAGTTTTCCCCCAGACCAAACTTGGAATGAGAGAAGCTACAGCATTTGTCTTTCTTTGATTTTGTCCATTTTTTCCTCCTTGTTATGATGCCTTCGGCAGCAAACACATTTGTCCCTCTGTGCCTCGTTTCCACTGCACTCATTTGTGGACCGCTGTGAACTGTTCATTTACATCAGGGCTCTGGATCCATTTCCTGTATTCAGAGTGCAATATCACTCTGTATGTATTCATGTCCCTAATGACACAATACATTCTTACTCTTCACCGGAAAACCAACTGCTGACTGTTGATTAGTCTCAGACCAAGTGTTGAAAAACCGATCGCTTCCCTCCAAAGACTTGAGAGTGATGGATCCTTTGATACACATAGACCCAACTTCACTTGAAACTGTAATTGTAACCGGCAGACTGTCTGATTTACTGAATCACTTAATGATACAATGTTCCATTGAGGGCAGACTCCATGCCTACCTTCCTTCCTCCCATCCTTTCTCTCTTTTTCCGTTTCCTACATTCTCTACATCTTCTCCTTTCCTTCTCCTTGAACACACACACACACACACTCACACACTCACACAAGACTCATTCTGCAGTGGGATCACTTCCCCTCTCCGCTCTTAACCTTCAAAGCCCAACTAAGGATGGCACTTTGATCTGTCTTCCAAAGCCTGGGAATGAAATGCATGACAGAGGAGCGTCTTGAGGAGTGCAGGAGGGAGGGAGGCCTGGAGAGTGACAGGTAATGACAGTGGCTACACACTGTGACCTTTAGAACGATCACAGAAGCATGACGACCAGCCTCAAGGTGATAGAAGAGACACTTTTGGGTGGAGAGAAACTGGGAGAGGAGTCGGAGACTAAGCGTTTGTGAGCCTGGTTGAGAAGTGACATCTTAGAGGTGATGGGAAGGGAGGGGTAGTCCACTAGTGGTGGGTTATGTGTGTGTAGGTTGTCACTGTGGTGGGTACACTGGGCAGAATGGATGAGTATCAGGGATGCTTGGCACTGGGCTGTCTGACTGTGTGGAGTGCTGTCCTTTCTACAGCATCCATCCATCTATCCATCCATATATCCATCCATATATCCATCCATCTATCCATCTATATGTTTGTAATTTCAGATCAGTTTAGTGTGAGACCATGCAGTTACAGTACAGTACATTGCCGTTCTGGAGCAGCAGGTGAGGGTTGAAACAGACATTGACAGGAAGGACCTCCTGTCTCCAGTGTTCCATCCTTCCAGCCTCCACACCGTGTCCCTGGCGGGGGCTTTCAGGCGTCTGGGCTTCCTGTCTGTCCTGTCAGCCCTATATAAGCAAACACCCCCGCTCTCACAAGCCCTCCGTCCCAGCCGGCATCCCACACGGCTGGGCCGGGCCTGGGTAGCAGTCCGCTTGTCTCTGCTTCCCTCCACAGAGTCCTCACAGAAGGGATGAGAGGAATACTAAGAAAGCCGGCATAGATTTTCTGTTGGGGAAGAAGAGAGAGGAAGAGAGAGGGGGCAGGGGGCTGGGGGGCTGGGGGGGGGGGGGGGGGGCGGGGTGGGGTGGGTGGAGGGGCTTGACTGCCCACATCAAACTCTCCTCCTCCTCCCTCGCCCTGCTCCATTTTTTCACTCCCTTTCTCCCTCTCTCATCTGGCGGACTCTGGAGGGACCCTCTGTTTGTCAGCCAGGCAGTGGAGCGTTTCCCCCTAACCCCACCTCTCCCGCTCTCTTTCTCTTTCCCTCCCTCTCTCTCTTTCGCACTGTCCTTGTGTCTAACTCTCCCCATAGCTGAGTCTCTCTTCCTTACCTTACACACCTCTCTCCCTTCATCCACCTCTGTCTCCCTGTCTCCCCGCCCCTCTCTCCTTCTTTCTTTCTTCTTCTGTCTCTGTCAAAATCCTCCTCCACTCCTCTCCCAGTTAGGACCGAGCCTGTTGATAAAGGCAATAGAGGGGGAGAGACAGAGACATGATGGAGGGTGTTAAACAGGGCTGGGTATCCGTGTGCTACTTAGGGAAGAAGGGAGAGAGAGAGATGGCGAGAGGGAGAGAAAGAGAGAGAATTAATATGGACCAAGGAGATGTTCCCTAATAGGAGAGGGAAAGGATCTGTGGAATTCCAAATGAGTGTATGTGTGTGTGGTCGGGTGTGTGTGTGTGTGTGTGTGTGTGGAGGGGGGTGGGAGAGAGAGACAGAGATAGAGAGAGAGAGTGTCTGTGGAAGAGAGAAAGAGGCAGCAAGAGTTTATTTTAAGAGGCATTTCAAATCCAGCAACAGCTGCAGACCCATGTTTACACTGCAGAAATGTTACATTCAAAGCTTGATAAGGGTAGTGCAGAACAATTGTGCTTAGTCAATGCAATATTTTGCACCACATTTGCACTCAATTTATACAATCAACAGGGCTTCCTCCCATTGAACAACCACCTCTTAAACAAACCCCAATCTCTCGGTCCAAACCTCAGACACACACACTCATGACCCAGCCCAGCCAATCCTCCCCCCTGTCTTCCAGCCTCTCCACCCTCCTGCTTCCCTCCCTCCTCCTCGTCTACCCTGCCCCCCTCCCAGGCCCCTCTGCTGGGCCCAGCCAGCCCCAGCTCACTCCATACGTGTGAGGGAGATTAGAGGGAGAGAGAAGTGGAGGGGAGGGGGGGCTCTATTGATTTCTGGAGCTGTGAGATGACAACTTTGGTCTAAGATCTTCCTGTTTACAGCTGATTCACAGCCGGTCTTCCCACCGTCGTGTATGCGCGCGTAGTGTACCCGCAGCCTGTGTGGGAGCTCATGCACGTTCACGGTTGCTTTTGATGCATTGTAATTGTCTGTGCGTGCACGTGTGTGTGTGTGCACGTCCCGGTGTGTCCGCACTGAATCCATTCACAAATCTTGCCCACTCCCCTTTTCAGATCAGAGACGAAGCCTCAGCTACAACCACAACACAGGCTTCCACTCCTCCTCGCAGACACCCTCACCTGCTTCCAAGCTTCCCCTCGCTGTGCCCTTCTCCAGGCCTCGGCTCTCCTTCCTCGTGTCTGGCTGTGGAGGTGTTATAGGGTGGCGGGTGTTGGGGGCGGAGGGGGGGGGGGGGGGGGGGGGCAGGCACGATGCTGCCAGGTTCGATAGTGGTGGCTACGGAGGCAGAGGAGGATGAATCACTGTGGCATTTGGAGCAAGAGGCTCAGGAGGAGGAGGAGGAGGAGGAGGAGGCCTGAAGACGTGGGCCGATGGAGCAGGTGGATCCGATGCACCATCACCTGGGGGTTTGTGTGTGTGTGTGTGTGTGTGTGTGAAGGGAGAGTCGGGGGGGGGGCATGATGCTAGCAGGCTCAACATGGACCCAGTAAGGGGACAGAAATCTTCGCCCCCTCTACACACACACACACAGCACGTACACACACAGGCACAGCACGTACACACACACACACACAGTGTGACCCCCACCAGCCGCGGCTCTGGGGAGAGAGCTGTGCGGTCTCCCCTGGGAAGGATTAGAAGTGACAGCCTTCTCTTGATCTGTCAGCCCTTTTGTCAAACAGACCCCTGACTCTCAATGACCTTTGATGGCTTAGCATGTTATCCAAACACTTTGATGGGGCTGACACAGAAAGAGATGTCGCACAGAACTTCTACACAAACACATCCTTTTGACACTTGGTGTGGAAAAGAATTGAGCCTATCCATCCTCTGTGTCTTGAAACACAAGGTCAAGCACACACTGATATGACTGTGTGTCCTCATGGGTTTCATGTGTGTGTTTGGGGGTTTCATGTGATGTGGTGAGTATATATATAGATCAGCTGGTTCTGTCATTGGAACCAGGGATGTATTCATTGCCGTCAGGGCTATCGACCCTGCTGCCAAACCCTGTTAAAGCCGCCAGGCTGGTCTGTCGAGACCAAAGCTTTAAATCGCTTCTTTTTATTCCAACAACAAAGTTCCGTCCTCCCCTCCAGCTATTTACCCACCTCTCCATCCATGTCTCCTTTCATTTCATTTTGCTTTATTGTTTTCGACTGTTGATCTTTCTTTCTCTTTCTCTTTCTCTTTCTCTTTCTCTTTCTCTTTCTCTTTCTCTTTCACGCTCTCTCTCTCTCTCTCTCTCTCTCTCTCTCTCTCTCTCTCTCTCTCTCTCTCTCTCTCTCTCTCTCTCTCTCTCTCTCTCTCTCTCTCTCTCTCAATCGTTCTCTTTCTCTGACCTCTCCTCCAGGCTCCTATGTGAGATGCATGAGGATTTCTGGCAGGTTTGCTTGTTTCCATAAAATTTGCCAAAGGGATTCCATGACTGCCCTCCGAAGCTCTCCTCCAAGATCCCCCCCCAGGTCTATCTCTGAACGTTACCAGAAACAGCAGGCGGCCCTCGTTATGGAGGCCCAGCGTTCTGGGCTGCCCAGGATGGACTGCAATGCAGGCTTTCCCCTTAACTCTTTATCTGGGGTCCTTACTTCTGAGATCATGCAACAGGATCTGAATCGTGTGCAGGGATGTGTGTGTGTGTGTGTGTGTGTGAGTGTACACAAGAGTGTGTGAGATCACGCTACGGGATCTGAATATATAGCAGGGCTGTGTGTGTGTGTTCGGTGTTACCTCCACACACTCGCGTGTCCGCGCACGGGTGTGTCCATCATGTGTCATGGCCGCCCCTGGATGTCGTGTTCTGTCTGGCTGAGTCTCCCTGCTCCAGCACTCCTCCACTTTCCCTCCCTGAGAACCTCTGTCCCTCAGAGGCCCCCAGCAGCCCGGCTTTGGAAGTCTCGGCTGGGCGCCAGCTCTCACCTTGCTGACACCACAGCAGACAGCCAGCCAGACAGACACCTCTCCCAGCCTGGGCTCAGCTGGCGGACTGACAGCTGTCTGTATGGATGAAGAGGTGAAGGAGAACAACAACAGGCTGCACTCTACATGAACCGCATCTCTCGCTCGGCTCTGACGTTCTGTGATTCTGTACTCAAAAGTGGCTCATAATGTCTGTGACAGTGTAAGTCCATTAGTACATTGTTGCGTCATACCTCTAAAAAGAGTTGAAGTACATTATGAATAATTGCGTAATATCACCACTTCCTACAGTGTATTTAATTACATTTTCTTGGTACACAGTAAGAATGGCAGATGTTGCTTCCTGAGTCACAAAATGACATATGAGTAAGCCTTTCCAATGGTTACCAAAGCTGAACCATGACTCTAAACAATCCACACAGATAAAAACTGTACTCCATGTTTGATTACCATGGGAACCAGCAAATTCAGTCCGGACCCGAAACAACCCCCCACCAGTTGGCTGATGAAGACAAATGTGCAAACCTATGTTGGCAGAATTGCTTTTCGGTTGAGCGTGATCGGCTACGCTCGTGAGGGCGGAACCAGGGGGTGATTTATCGCTTTGGATTGTCACCGGACCACCAGCACCTGCCGCCTCCCACCATCTCAATAAACACGTGCGTCTATTAGAATAGGAACGGTACCCACAATACATCACTGCGGCAAAGGGAAGACTTGTGGGAAATATCACTTACCCTGGATCTTGTCTTGTTATTCAAGCAGTGTTCTCTCAAAGACCTGATAGAGACAAAGAGAGGAGCGCAGAAAGACACTACAGGAGGTGTGAAAAAGGTCAAAAAGAAAAATGGATAGTTTGGGGGAAGTAAGAGGTGTGGACTGAGAACTACAGTAATGCTGCAGTTGGTGTACTGTCGCATCCGACTTGTATGCCTTTGTCTTTTTCTCTTTTTCAATTTAAAGGTCCCTCGATAGCCCTGGTTCTTTTCTTTTCCAGATGAATACACTCTCAAGTGTTTATTGTTTCTGCCCGCCTATTAGTTCCTGGGTTTAGTTGAAAGGAGTATGTAATTATAATGTAGGGCAGGCTAGTATTTCCAAATTGTGGGTGTATGTGTTTGAAGCTAGTGTTAACAATTTTTATGTTTTGCATTGAATGTGTTTTGAACATTAATCCTCTAATGTTTTTTTTTGGCTGTTAATATTGATATCAACAATAGCACTTTGAGATTTAGCTAAATATAAAGTGCATTACAAATAAAATTATTATTATTGATTATTATTACTGCCCACAAAGAGGATGAATTTCTGCTACACTACATACTAGCTCTTGGGGGTTCTTAGCACCCCTTAGTGGACAAACTGATTGCTGTCGTTTAAGAACACGTATTGGTTTTTGGGGCCATATGCTATACACGATTTCCATAATTACATTTGTCTAACAAGATTGTGGCCTTGCTCTGCTCTCTCTGGCTACTGTTCCAAGTATCCGGTGATGTACCTAAGTCATGCTCGTTATATGGGGGGTCCTACAACACATTCTAGATTAGATTTTGTGATGGTCTGCATTTCCATTTAATTTTGAATGCCCTTCGTTGAGTTCTGACCTACCGATGAGACCCAGAGAGTGGCTGCAGTGTTGCCTTGGCACTAATTACCCTTTGTGTGTGGAGAGCCCCACTGTGCATCCGACAGGTTCTTATGATGGAGGCTGGAGCTTGTGGAGGCAGGAATGTGTGAGAACATGCTGGGTCTGCAGTCTTCTAGTGTTCAGGGTCCACACGGCAAGCAGGTACTGGATATGCCTAGTGACGTGCCTGGTCCTTTTTTTTTTTATTGAACCAGTGACCAGCTGTCAGACATCTTTAATAGGCGTAGGTGGAGAATGTATGATTTGTGGAAGTATAACAAGCAATACATTTCTTACCGTCTCCAGTGGGTGTCTGAAGTCTGTGATTCATTCGTTATGAAGCCCTGTGTGAGATATGCAAGTAGTTTACAATAAAGAGAGATATGAAAGCAGGATTAGGAGAAAATAGGGGCTATGATTGGGTCAAGCAGTGAGATTCACATAACCAAGTCCACCATGGATGCAAAGATCATTTGATCCAAAAGATAGTAACTATGATTTCACAAAAATACAGTGTTTTAGTTCATTTGTGGTATACATAAATTGGCAACTTTTTTCTGCCCTTTGCCTATGACAGTGTTTGAAGAGGCTCTGAATAAACTGAATCTATAACATATTTGTATTTAATCACTGGTTTCAGTGTTGGTATCTGAATGTGAGAGTCACACTGAAAGACAGCTGCTTTCCTTTTAATCCTGAAGGCAACTGTGTGCATGTTACTAGCGCTTCTATACCAGCCCAGATGGTGGCAGTCGAGCGTTGACAGTGTACCTCTCCAGAGTTCTGTTTGCATCTTGTCATAACAGACAAGAAGAAGATAAGGTACTGTACTGCCTGCAGTGAAACAGAAGAAGCTAAGGCAGCCTTCCAAGAAGCAAAACCGACAGGCTCCTGTGGTATGAGCCGTTATAACATGGATGCTTACACAATGTATTATTTGTCTGCAGAAGCTAATATGGCTCGCATCCACAAAGTTCATAAATGCGCATTGAGTGAAGATGCAGGACAGAGACCGCAAGCTAACATAACAGTAGGGTAACTTCAAGCTAGCTCGCAAGCAAGGAAACTACATTTAAAGGGTGTGTGGGGTAAATTTGTTTTGAATGCTCGACCATATATTAATCAAATTGATTAGGGTTAAGGTTAGGGATAAGTTGCCGACTAGTGTAAAATAACATGACGCAAGGCAACGGTTTTATTCCTGTCCTGCCCAAATTTTGGAGCATCTGCAATCATCTTATAAATTAATATATCTTAAACATTGGCTGGCTTGTGCGTGTGTCCATTCTCTTTATTAAGGTTACAGAAACGTAGGTATTGCACCACGGACAACAGGGAATTTGTTTTCGTGACCATATTGCAAATTTCAATTTGTCATCCCCAGCTTCAAGACTAAAGGTGCTGCGTGGGAAAATGTCTTCTAGTAGGCAGCAAGGGTCGCGTTTTCATTGGTTAACAGTTGCGCTGGCTGTACTTGTCCTTGAGGTTGCCACCTATGCACACGCTAGTAAGGTATGCCAGTCACCCTCATCCAATCGTCCAAGATTTTCACTGTCATTTTAGGTTACGAAAAAAAGTTGATAAGGCTACCATCCAATTCACAGAGTTTTGAAGATATCCGCTGCAAATGCATCTGCCCACCGTACAGAAATATCACGGGACACATCTACAATAGGAATGTCTCCCAGAAAGACTGGTAAGCTATCCATGTCACAACAGTACCCCCCACCCACCCCAACTCTCCAGTGCAGTGATAATATAATTAGTTTTTCACTGACGCGTGTGTGTTTTCAGCAACTGCCTTCACGTAGTGGAGCCCATGCCAGTGCCTGGCCATGATGTGGAGGCCTACTGCTTGCTGTGTGAGTGCAAGTATGAGGAGCGTAGCAGCAACACCATTAAGGTAGGCCACCTCAGCCCTACCCGCTGGAAAGAAAGCCAGCCCTCTGTCCAAATACCATTTGAAATGCATACCATTTCAAAACAGTTAAGTGGGTGGGGATTGCACATTTCCATCGTGGCAGACAAGAGCAATCTTACACAGTCAATTAAAATGTTGAATTTGACCTAGTGTCTTCAGAATGTTCTGTTTTGGGGCTGAGGTAGGTGTGGCGTGTTAAACAGTGGAACATATGATCTTTGGAGGAGTGCTGCTGACTGGTGATGAACTTGATGGTTGACCACTCCCACCAGGTGACCATCATCATCTACCTGTCAGTGGTGGGCTCCCTTCTGCTCTACATGCTCTTCCTGCTGCTGGTGGAGCCGCTGATCCGCAAACATGACTCCTACACCCAGCCCCTGCACAATGAGGAGGACTCAGAGGTACTCTCAATGTTCACCATGTTTCTCTCTCTGCTTCTCTCTCTGCTTCTCTCTCTGCTTCTCTATCTATCTATCTATCTATCTATCTCTCTCTCTCTCTCTCTCTCTCTCTCTCTCTCTCTCTCTGCTTTTATCTCTCTCCCTTTCTGCTTCTCTTTCTCTGTGTGTGTCTCTCTAAAATGCTCTTCACACATTAGCAATGATTAAGGCTA
The DNA here is from genome assembly GCF_038355195.1 of Osmerus mordax. Taxonomy (NCBI): domain Eukaryota; kingdom Metazoa; phylum Chordata; class Actinopteri; order Osmeriformes; family Osmeridae; genus Osmerus; species Osmerus mordax. The sequence goes on along the minus strand of NC_090056.1, from coordinate 6,712,996 downwards.
CAGGAACAGGTGCATGTGGCAACTATTTATCACTCTCACGTACTCCCCCCCCCCCCCCCCCCCTCCCCTCTTCATCAGGACATCCGCCCCCAGGTAGAGGGTGCCCAGGGCAGGGCCAACACTGTCCTGGAGAGGGTGGAGGGGGCCCAGCAGCGCTGGAAGAAGCAGGTTCAGGAGCAACGCAAGACTGTTTTCGACCGTCACAAGATGCTCAGTTAGAAGGCTTCCTCGGCCAGATGGTGGGCCTGACCTGCAGGTCATCACCTCCGGACTCGGCCGGGTTTAGACTGGCATTAATGTCGCTGTTTATTCAGTACTACACAACCATTTCAAAGCCCTACCTGGTCACGTATAGTAATTGTATTTGCTGTTGTACTTAGCGGTTTGCATACGGAATGCAGAAATACAGGATACAACAACAATGAAATTATGGGGTATGTTTCGAAACATTTTAAGGAGCCATTTACGGCATTAGGAGATGTGGCCTAAAAAGCTTGTTTTGAAGATCTCTGGATAAATATGAAGCTAGCTGAGTCATGTGAGTTGTTTTGAGCTTTTACATTTACAAACTCTTACTGTGAGAAGCACCACAGAAGATGCATGTGGTACACGCTGGCCCAGTCCTCCTCAAATCACTTGACAATCCACACCCCTATCCTAGCATTATTGTATTTTTGAACTATGTCAGTTTATGGATAGGCTTTATGCTTGTAAATCCTAAAAGCGGATTTGACGGGATGTCCAAACGCTAATTTGTTACCCATGTTATAAGCTATGGCCTAGCCTCTCTCCCTATTCCCTAGAGAGATAAAGTACCCTACCCCTTGTATATCTTTGTTGTCCTCCCTGGGAGTTACATCAGTGTTTTACTGGAACTGTGGTCTTGCTACATCTCCCCTCACATTCATTTACTACTGATGCACTCTCATGTGGGGGTCCTCATAACTACACTGGATCACAAGTCACATACTGCTTACAAACACCTGCTGTTGTGTTGTTACTCCTTGATATTGTGTTTTGCTGCATTTATGGTTCTTTTGAATGATTGTTGAAATTGCTGTGAGTGTGCCTATATTTGAGGTTTTTAAAATGCATTTCATCTGATATATTTTACGTGTTTTGTTTTTTATGTTGTGAATTATTTATTACCTTGCTGCTAAAATATCTGTGGTTCATGCTGAATATTGAAAATATCCAATAAAATCACCTTTGAGCTTTGTATCTGACGTAGTATGTGGAACAGAATGAGGCACACAATGCTCTTGGGTGGAGGTTGGTAGTTTCTCTTCAAGGTCTGTGAGGAGCCTTCAAGGCTATCACTAGGGGGCGACAGAAGACACACCTAATTCCTGTAACCCAGTGCCAAAAAAAACACTTTAAAAGCATCCTTGGCCTTGCATACAACAAACAGCTTCTATATGCAATACAATGGTATGTTAATTGTTCATGCGTCAAAAAGTTCTCTAGATGGCAATGCTCAGTGTAAGATTCAAAGTGGATTGCTTCACCTTCTCCGTTTGCTGACACACATGATGTAAAAAGAATACTGTATGATATACTTTGGAAAATGATAAAGGAAAATGACTCGCTCTCATGTATGATTTTCTGAAAGGCCTCCTAATCATCTCTTAGTCCCCCCACCCCTCCGCCTTCTCCCGGAAAACTCCAACTACACTGTAAACAGTCATCTCTGCACAGCGTCACACAAACATACCCAGCTTGCTGTGCCACTGAAGAAGACCACACTCCTTCCACTTCTCTCTCCCACCTCTTCTCGTCTGGTCATGGAAGACCAGCGGCAGTCAGGGGAACAGCTGCACTTCCTTCTGCTGTCGATCCCCCCCCCCCCCCCCCACCACCACCACCACACCCCCAAACTGCTTGGTCTCTTCTCCCCTGTGCTCCCCGCTCTACACCCTAGCCCCTAAAACCTCAAAACCCCCCCCTCGGCCATTCCCAAGCATGGCCACCCAGTGGCTCGTCTGTCTATATTTAAACTAAAGCAGGGGGCCAACTGCTCCTAGGCTCCTCTCATTATTCCTTGCCTGGTGAGGTTTTCAAGCTGCAGCCACGGCCAAGGAGAGAAGCTTCTTTGGCTCTGCGGGGAAAAGACGGAGAGTCAGGAAGAGAAAAAGAAGGTGGAGGAGGCAGACGGAAAGCGACAAACAGAACAGAAGTGTTTGAACCTAAGAAGGGCTCCTCCCACGGGAACCAGGAGGGGAATTTTGGGTACAGGACCCAGAAGCAACACGGTTTTTGGGATATATTCATTGAGAGGGAGCACTTTTTTTCCACCCCCTTGTGAATAGGGAAGCCTTCTCGGGCGTAACGGGTCAAGATGGCCTCTAATGCTGCCGAGGTGGCGATGACTTCGTTCATCATGAACGAGGACGAGCTGAAGAGGAAGCAGAGGGAGAAGCTGAAGAAGATGCAGGCCACCGGGGGCAACCCCCGGCCCGCGCGCTCCCTCTTCCTCTTCAACCTCAAGAACCCCTTCCGCAAAGCCTGCATCAACATAGTGGAGTGGAAGTATCCTTTCTAGTGTTCTCACTGCACACATTTGTACACTCTCATTCTCAGTCTCTCTCTCTCTTTCACTATCGCTCTCTCTCTCTCTCTCTCTCTCTCTCACACACACACAAACTGCATTCCTATCATAATGCGTACAATTTGCCCCAAACTCCATGTTCCACACATGGATTGAAAGTGCTCCCTGGCATTTTGTGTTCCCTGTAAGGATATAATCGTGCAGTGTATGTTACAGTTTCCATAACATGTCCAGCATGGAATCAGTAGGGAGTTGAAATGTATCACCTGTAAACTACCATGTCAGATATACAGACAAGCTATGTATACATCGCTAATAATGAACAGATGCTCTGCGTATCTAAAAGCTAGGTTATTTTGCTCCTGAAAAAGGTCAAGTCCCTTATCCTCCTGAAAAGCTTTTGAGATGGTTTGGCCGGAGGTCAGAGTCGGACTGGCCGGAGGGTGATTTCCCGAACGGCCGGTCAAACGGCTGCGGTATAATGCAAAAAAATATATAATAATAATACACAGTCGTGGGCTGGTCTGCGTTTCAAAGTCCCGGGATGTTTTTCAGTCCCAGTCCAGACCTGCCGGAGGTGTTAAGACTTGTGTTATGTGTGTGGCTGACCAGTATCAATGTGACATATGCAGGCCTGGTCTTTTCACTGATCCAGGGAGTTAACCCAGCACCTTGTTGAGCCATCGGTTGGACATAATAAATAAAACCTCTTAATTCAGTGATAAGTCTGGCTGGCTCACGTTCTGTGCTTTTAAGTCGAAATACTTCCATGGATATGTCAGCACGAGGCTAGTCTGAATACTGCCTGTTGGTGTTGAGTGGAGGTCTTTCTCATGGGGGGACTTTCCACATTGCTTTTAGACCAAACCAGATTGCCTTATTTATGCTGGCTATATATAATATATGACCTAAAATAGATTAGGATGTGGTGATCAAGCCATGTTAGCTTGTGTTTTTGTCTTTGTCATTAAGGGTAGTTATTATTTAGGAATAATTGCATTGCTCAGTGGACATATTTTTCTTCAGGATTTACGATAATTGAGATTACATGTATCTGTCTATATGTTTTTACAGTAGCCTACTTGACATTGTCATCTGAAGTTTGTCAACAATTATCAGTATCAGTAGATTATTGGCCTTTTCGGTTCTAGTTTGGGTGGTGTGTGATATTCGTATAGATATCCGTTTTTCCATTTGAGACCACACACTTGGACAAATAGAAGAAAAAGACCAAATCTACTGAAACAATTTTTGGTAAATTCTCCCACTTGACACCCATTAGCCGACCATAATCTTTAGAACAGATGAACAGTTGATTGAACTGGGAACTCTTTTCCTAATACATGTGAAGTGTACATAGTTTGATCATATTCCGGGGCCCTCCAGCTGTCCTGTGGCATCACAGTCAGACAGCCCACAACCCCCTGAGCTGGCAGGGGAATTCTCACAGAGCGCCCCCTGTGGACCGGACTGCCAACACGCTGGCGAGAGCAGGCAGGATTACACACAGGAGGCCACAGATGGTAGATGAATAGTCTTTGAGGGATAAGTTACAGTGAGGTACAGTTATCAAAGTGCACTGGTTACAGGCTCGACTATTTTCAATAATTAGGGGTTTGAGTTGGACATTGAACCTGCAGTTTTGTGTCCTACTCAATCCATCACAGTTCAGAAAGCACCAGTCCATATCTAATCTGACAACATAGAACTATCAGTCCCGACCCACCTCCCAGACACAGTCAAGTCAAGGTTGAACTTGAAAAAAAGAGAGATTTGATGTCTGTCAAACCAGCCCCTATGTTTCTCTCCCTGTCTGTTCTGTTTGTCCTCCATTTTGTCTCCTTGTTCTGGTCCTGACCCTACCCTCCTCCAGACCCTTTGAGATCATCATCCTGCTGACCATCTTTGCCAACTGTGTGGCCCTGGCCGTGTTCCTGCCCATGCCTGAGGAAGACAGCAACAGCACAAACACCAGCCTGGTGAGCAACCAAACTTCTCTTCCCATCAGGGGCGTTCAGGCTGGGTCATTGTCTTCCAGTGTCTACACTCAAATATATGTATACATATAAAAAAAGTTCTAAATAGACCATTCTGCAACCCAAACAAAGAACCCTTTACTCTAGAAAAGTTGTCCTAATATAACTCTTTTTAGAAAATAAATAATCAAGAAGGATCCAAAACAATACTTTACTGAGCTGAAAAGTGTAAAACCTTATTGTCTGAACCTATATCCTTCCATGTTCCCTTTTCATTGTCATAAGAGGCTTTATGTGCTTTGTGCACCCATTTGTTTTTGTAGACGGTTTGTAGTTTGGTTTAGTTTTTGTTGGTTGTCACTGTACCATTTAATCCCTGGCGTTGTGTTTGCGGATTTATCACAAGCCGTGATATCGGCACTTTAACATGCCAGAGCCAGTTTGTGGCTTTTCATTTGTGGCTCGCCTTTGAACATTTGGAGTTAGTGAGGTCAGACTCTCCACTCTGGTCGCTGGCTGGTTGAGAAAGCCCCTGAGTCCCATCCTCAACATGCCTCCAGGACAGAGTCAGTGCTTTCGTGCTTCAGTTAACCCTCTGCTTCCCCCACAAGAACCCAGAACATGTGATTGCCAGGCACGAGACTGCTAATGTGTTTACATTCAGCACCAGGCTATAAACCATGTTGTGTCTTTCTCATAAGAGTAAACCCCTCCGACAGAGGTTGTTGGGACTCATTTAGCACTTTAACTCGCATTGACAATGTATTATAAACGTGACATTGAATGTTTATGGCACCTCTGCGCAGTAGCTAATGGTTTTCTTAGCATCCAATCCTGGCTGTATGACAGGTGAATGCTTGTCTTCTAAATGTGGCTAATGTTGGGAGACAGTAAGGTTAGACCAGTGGCAAGTGCTGGTGTCATGTGTGTGGGCAAGAGGAGGACCCAAACGCAGAGAAAGGCAGGAAGGCAGGATTCCAAATATCAAAATGTATTTATTTGAGAAAACTTGGGAACAAGTAGGGAATACTCACACAAGAACAAACTAAGCAAGGGACCATATATACACAAAAAGCAAACTAGACACCGGTGAAACGAACTAAAACAAATTAGCAAACTTAAAACCTGACCTAGACACTTAGCAAGACACAGGTGCAGGGAATCAGACACAGGGAAACACTAGGGCAGGGAAAAACACATGAATTCAGGCTGGGGTACAGCCGTTGGTGTGACAGCTGGTCTTCCTTTAGAGGGTCCTGGTGTTTTTTGTATTTTTAGACCTCACTCCTGAGGTGTGTGTTAACGCTGCAAGGGGTTGCAGGCCACAGATTTGAATCGGACATAGAAAAAGGTGTGTGCGTGTCTGTGTATGAGTGTCTGTGTGTCTGTGTCTGTGTGTTTCGGTGTCTGTCCATGATTGCATACATGTAAAACATTTCCATGAATTGATTTCTGGGTTTACGGTTGGACCCACTGCTTTGAGTGTGTTTGCATTTTTGTGCAAAGATGTACACACGTGAAAGCATCTAGAGCCAGAGTTCAGCCAAGTCCCATGTGCCCAGCCGGCTGGTGGCCGGCCCAGTCCCATGTGCCCAGCCGGCTGGTGGCCGGCCCAGTCCCATGTGCCCAGCCGGCTGGTGGCCGGCCCAGTCCCATGTGCCCAGCCGGCTGGTGGCGGCCCAGTCCCATGTGCCCAGCCGGCTGGTGGCCAGAGGGGAAACTTGGCAGTCTGACCCTGCTAAAGACTCTTGACCTCATCGCTCAGGGTGCTAACGTGTTGCATCCAGACAGACACCTGCTTCCGAAGAAACATCCGTGCCCCCACCCCTACCGCAGCACAATAACACAACAGCGCTGCACATGGGGTCACACTCGGAGGTTACACACACCTTTGCACACACACACAAGGGCCTATTTCCCTCCGTGAAATTCATCGAGCAAATCACCAGAGGCGTCATTTGGATGTTATGCAGGTCTAATATCTACAGGACTTTTCTACCCGCCCCCTGGACGCGGGCCCCTGGGCCAATCCTCCTCTGACTCGTCAGCAGGGTCATTCCAGAGATGTTAGACCCGAAAGAGTAACTGACCTAGAGGAGGGGGGGGGGGGATCACGTGTCTCCACCAGGCCCCCTTTGGCAGTCAGAACTAGGTCAGTCTGGACCAGCAGCACCTCCATGATGCATGTTGTCGTTGGAGAGCTTTGCAGAGAACCGCACCCTCTGACAGTCCCCAGTCATGAAATATGACGACTCATAAAGCATATTCGATCGCTATTAGCAGCGTGCTAATGGTCCGAGTGTTAGTTTCGTGTTGCTTCTGACAGGCATTGAAAATATTTTTATTGACTTTGGTGGGTTGGTTACCAAGTCCCTCAAATTAAATTTGATTCATCTGAAATAAAGCGCAAGCGAGAATTCATTTAATGGCATTATTTAAAGGTTGGTCTGCATATACTTTAAAGCCATGGACAATTAAACTTACTAGCTATAGTCATAGTTATAAGCTACAGCCATAGTTATTTCTATGTTTAAGTTGTGTACATCTAATGTTTTTCATTTATTATGTCATTCAGCTTCAGTCAAGTGTTGAAAAATTATGAGTGTATTTTAGGAAAATTCTTTAACTAAGGTTACTCCAAGCAATGTGCTTCGACCACAGTGCGGCTAGTGTACAGTACACACACACACATACACACACACACACACACACACACATACATACAAGGGCCCTGAGAGGAACCATACATGGTGTTGTCGACAGTGTGTTTGCTTCTGCTCTTACTGATACCACAGTGAAAGTCTAAGGTGAAACGCAAACAATAGTTTTATGCAAGCTTGTTTTCAACATCACATAAAACATTACCAGCTTTAATATGTACTGGCCGTAACTCATCTGCATTTACGCATCCTTGAACAAAACATTTGAATGCTTCTTTGAAAGCAGGTTCTGGTGCATATGGTCCATTTGATGAAACTCAGGCGTTTGAACTTGTGGCACCCTCTTTCTGCTGTTTATCTCTGTATCAGTTTCTCGTTGTCTTTCTTGCCCGCTCTCTCTCTCTCTCTCTCTCTCTCTCTCTCTCTCTCTCTCTCTCTCTCTCTCTCTCTCTCTCCCTTCATCCATTCATCCCTCTGCTGAGACACACTCATCCCTTTAAGCCCCTTAATACCCTATTTAATCAAAGTGCAGACAGACAAAAGCAATACAAAAGGGATTGGAATACAAGTCAAACTTAATCTAATCTAAAGTGCCCATTTCTATTTTCTTAAGATGTATGTCACATGTCCCAGTAGCCTCCATCCTCACTCTTTAATCCTGTATCAACTAAATATCACTGTCATATTTTAAGGATTAGAATGATGCAAAATCAAATTTAGGTTGTTTTTTCATTTTTTCCAGGAAAGTCTGGAGTACATCTTCCTTGTCATATTCACGTTAGAGTGCTTTCTGAAGATAGTGGCGTACGGGCTGGTATTCCACGAAGGAGCCTATTTACGGAACTGTTGGAACGTTCTGGACTTTGTCATCGTCTTCATGGGGTAAGATGAGACCTTAGAGAGGGGAGCTGTTTTTCTGCTCCCATAGTCGTTTCAGAAAACCACTCCAACCTCAAATCAACAACACAAGGGTACTTTTAACAAAACCGAATACTCTGTACCGATTCTACCTTGCTCAGTTTAAAACACACTGTAAAATTATTCTTGTGCTACACATTCGTTGACAAACATTATGTCTAAACTGGACCAAATGTATGACCTACCATTTGACAAAATTCCCTTCACCTCTTATTCTCAGTCTCAAATACTACTCAGTCTTAAATATTAGTTCAGTCCCATATTTTACTATTTTAGTCAGAATCAGAATCAAGTTTATGCAAAGTAAGTTTACATGAGGAATTTGCTTTGGTAGGTGGCGCATAACAATTAACATGGTAAGTCGAAGCATAAAGAAAGATAAAACAAGTACTGTAGTAAAAGGCATAAATATAAAATATAAAAAGATGGGTACAGATGCATTGTGTTGTCCCACAGTGTCTTCACCGTCGCCCTGGACACCATCAACCACTTAGCTGGCGTGAACATGGAGAAGGGCGGGGGCTTCGACATCAAGGCTCTCCGAGCCTTCAGGGTGTTGAGGCCCCTGCGTCTCGTGTCAGGAGTCCCCAGTAAGAACACACTCTGCACTGATGTGTGATGAAGACAAAGATGCCATATAGCTGGATTGACACACCATTGGAACCTTTTTTGCTTGTATTAAATTAATAAGATGTATGGTTTTTTCTTGTATTGAGAACCTAACAACGCTTCACAATTCTTTTCCAAATGTTTAATTTTTATCACAATCCATAGAGTATTTGTCCTTTAAGGTATACGTGTGTGTGTGAAACCAGTGAGTCAAATCAGCTAAATATGTTCCCCCAGTTAGCATTGAATTTGTCAGTATGTGTTTCCTGTATTTAAATGTGTTTAAATACATCCAGGCCTACAGGTGGTGATGAACTCCATCCTCAAGGCTATGCTGCCCCTCTTCCACATCGCCTTGCTGGTCTTCTTCATGGTCACCATCTACGCCATTGTGGGCTTGGAGTTCTTCAAGTGCAAGATGCACAAGACTTGTTATTACGTTGGCACAGGTCTGCAATAACCTATAAAAAGAATGATGTTACCCCTTAAAAGCTTCAGTGCAAATCAAAACGCTCTGTAAGTCGCTCTGGATAAGAGCGTCTGCTAAATGTAAATGTAAAACATCACCACTAAGTATCTAAGTAAACTACAGCCAAGTACTGAAAGGGCATGACGTTAAAAATCCAAATGAGTCATTGCACAAAACAATGTTTTCCGAATCCTTCCAAAAATGTGACCAGTAATCCACTCCTCCTCCTCCTCCCTCCGTCAGACATCATGGCCACAGCGGAGGGGGAGAAGCCGGCTCCGTGCGCCCAGGCCGGCAACGGGCGGCGCTGCCTCATCAACGGCACCGAGTGTCGGCCGGGCTGGGAGGGGCCTAACCATGGCATCACTCACTTTGACAACTTTGGCTTCGCCATGTTGACCGTGTACCAGTCTATCACCATGGAGGGCTGGACAGACGTCCTCTACTGGGTGCGTTTTTTTCACACCAGCACGGTCTGCAGCCTTGACCAGTCTTTCAAGACACCATTAGTTGGTGTACATTTTGTTCTAGCCCAATAGTCATATAAATGTCCTGTAAATATCTCTTTCTCTTAACAAATCTGCACACCACTTTATTTGAAATCAGGGCTGTTGGAAATAGACAGGTGCTTACTCCATGGAATGGCTCCTAGAGATATGTGGGGAACTAGTAGCAACAGACGAATCCTACTCTTCACCTGACATTATCTTCCGTAGACACGACTCTTCTGTGTTGTGTTCCAGGTGAACGATGCCATAGGTAATGACTGGCCCTGGCTCTACTTTGTCACGCTCATCCTGTTAGGCTCCTTCTTCATCCTCAACCTGGTCCTGGGCGTGCTCAGTGGGTACGGTGATCTTTCACCTCTCCCTCACGCTCATGTATCACAAGGCCTCTTAACACATAAAGTCAGTCTTTTTTCCTGAACAGATGACATCATCTCCATACATAACAAAACAGTACAGTGCAAACGTCTTAGGCACCACCAACAAATCGTATGACCCTTACTAACGTACACAAGTCCAATCCCTTTCAATCCAAAATAAGACTGTTTAAATGTCCTCTTCACCTATCCACCCACACACAGGGAGTTCACCAAGGAGAGAGAGAAGGCCAAGTCCCGCGGAGAGTTCCAGAAGTTGCGGGAGACCCAGCAGCTGGACGAGGACCTGAAGGGCTACATGGAGTGGATCACCCAGGCGGAGGTCTTGGATGCGGATCAGGACGGTAAAGGTGCATGAAGGTCTCCTTGATCTAACACCTCTCTGTCTGTCTGTCTGTCTGTCTGTCTGTCTGTCTGACTGTCTGTCTGTCTGTCTGTCTGTCTGTCTGTCTGTCTGCCTGCCTGTCTGCGTCTGTCTGTCTGTCTGTCTGTCTGTCTGTCTGTCTGGGGTTGTGTATAAGCTCCCTCTAAATGTTTATGGAAATGTTGATCTAATAAGTTATGTTCTTTTCTATTCTATGTCATGTTCGATTCCAATACCTTGATGTTTCTTGACAGGACTCCTGCCGTTGACAGATGGATCAGAAACAGACAGTCTTTATGAACTGGAGGGAAAGAGCCGCGTCATCTACTACTAGTCAGTTTGATCAGCAAGTTGCAGTTACAGTTATTTACTGACATGATGGAAGTGTGATACAGGCACACACAGTGACTATGACTGAGTTATGTTCTCCCTACTTTCCTTCACCCGCTTGTCCTCCTTGCTCTCTCCTGCTTCCTCCTGCTGTCACCTCTCTCTCTCTCTCTCTCTCTCTCTCTCTCTCTCTCTCTCTGTCTTCAGTCGCCTGGCTCGGCGTTGGGACCGCTTCTTCCGGATGAAGTGTCTGGTGTACATCAAAACCAAGGCTTTCTATTGGCTGGTGATCTTCCTGGTCTTCCTCAACACACTGGCCATCGCCACTGAACATCACAACCAGTCCGACTCCCTCACAGCTTTTCAAGGTGCGTTCAGCACACGCAAACAGAACCCTTTTCTTCAGCTATGCACAAACATCAATGCACTCAACAGATACATGCGTTTATATATTTCTTGTACAAATGTCCTTTATTTTTCAGCCTTTTCCTTTGAATAATTAACCTACTCTTATGAATATATCAGATTACAATCGTTACAATCTATACATTTTCGTATATGTATACAATGTCAATGATAATCTTTTTGATTTATGTTTCTCTCCTATCTCTTTTTCGTTTCTCTTCCCCACTAACTCAAACTGGTGACTGTCAGACGTTGCCACCAGGGTGCTCCTGGTCCTGTTCTCCCTGGAGATATTTGTCCAGTTGTACGCACTGGGTCCCAGGACCTTCTTCATGTCTCTTTTCAACCGTTTCGACTGCTTCGTGGTGGGGGTGGGCATCCTGGAGATCATCCTGGTCTCTCTGGAGGTCATGACCCCGCTGGGCATCTCCATCCTCAGATGTATCCGGCTCCTGAGACTGCTCAAAGTCACCAAGTAGGTCACTTGGATTGGAAACTGGTTAATCTACAACTTGTGTCATAGTTGTTTTGTCTTGTAGAGTTAAAATAAATGGTACTTCCGGTAGATAATCAAATCATAATTTGCAGTTTTATCTAAAATAATTTTCATTATTTTAAGACAAACAAGTTTGTCTTAAGGGACATCCCCTAAAAATGGAACATTACAAGAGTACCATGACATCATTTTATATCTTATACACAGACCCAAAATATAAACATGTAACTAAACAACAAAGTGTTGATCTCACAGTTCCCAGAAAGGATCTCTCATGTGAAATCCAAATGGTTGGGGCTTATTTAAAGATTAAATTTTAACTGACCGTTTTAAGAGCTGTATTTTGTTCTGTATTATATTAGCCTGCGACTATCTCCTCTCTCTCTCTCCTGTGTGTGTGTCAGGTACTGGACTTCTCTCAGTAACCTGGTGGCCTCCCTCCTCAACTCAGTGCGCTCCATCGCCTCCCTGCTGCTCCTCCTCTTCCTCTTCATTGTTATCTTCTCCCTCCTGGGCATGCAGGTGTTCGGGGGCAAGTTTAATTTCCCCGACCAGGAAATAAAACGCAGCAACTTTGACAACTTCCCTCAGGCCCTCATCAGTGTGTTCCAGGTGTGGTAACCCTCATGCGCTGACTGCGAGCTCTATTCAGATATGAAGTTGTTGTTAAAAAGTCTTTGGATACGGATGTTGTTTTAAACTATTGTTAAGCTCAGTGACTTAGCATGTGTTATCATCTAACATCTAGTTCATTAGGAGTCGAATTTCATTTTGAAGGTTTCATGTTTGGTCTGAAGCATCTGTTTGGGTGTTTTCAGGTGCTGACTGGAGAGGACTGGAACTCCATCATGTATAACGGCATCTTGGCCTACGGAGGGCCGTCCTTCCCTGGCATCATGGTCAGCGTCTACTTCATCATTCTCTTTGTCGTCGGAAACTGTATCCTGAGGAGACGTACTGGAGCTGAATATGAGATGTCTTAGATCATTGTTAATTTTTCAGGCTTTTTAATAGCACTGGAGTTCTGATGATTTAAACTGTACCATAGCATCTAATGAGGACAGCCAGAGGACTAGGGAAAAATATGCAGTTTTGTTGCTGTTGCTTGTTGATGATGCTGACATTGTGGTTATTATTCTGAGCTTCGCCCCAACCAGACATCCTCCTCAACGTCTTCCTGGCCATCGCCGTGGACAACCTGGCGGAGGCCGAGAGTCTGACTTCGGCTCAGAAAGAGAAGGCAGAGGAGAAGCAGAGAAGAAAGCTGCTCAGGTAAAACAACTCTCTTTCTCAAACGCCACACAGAGATGATAAACATGTCTTGATCCCCGTGCTGTTCTATATATGTCTGGGTTTCCATGAATACAGTGTTATCTTTCTCTCTAGATCCAAATTTCCTGACAAGGCTGACGAGGAAAAGGATCGATTAGCTAAGAAGCTGGCTGAACAGAGGGCGAAGGCTGATTGCATTCCTACCACAGCCCAGGTCAGAACTCTGTCTGAGCCCGCTTGGCTTGGATGTGGTCAAGATTCCAATGACATACTGCTAGACTGGACACTTCAATCAGTCAGAAAAGTGCCTTGGTCCAAATGATTTCAGGTTTGAGCTGATCAGTGTGTTTCCTTTTTTTCCAGCTCAAAGTGGATGAGTTTGAGTCTCATGTCAACGAAGTGAAAGATCCCTTCCCTCCTGCAGACTTCCCAGGTATGCCAACTGTCTAAAACTTGCAGGCCTACTTTACACAAAATGTAAACGTTTCTTAAAAAACGTTTGGTAATTTACAAACTACCGGTAAATAATGTTACTGTACATTATGTAATACATATGAAAACATATTTTGTCAGTAAAACACCCCTAAACCTCTTATCTTCTACACGCCTCTGTCTTTCACATGTTCTATGAAGTTTTAATGGGAGTTCAGTCAATGCACTTAGGTCTTAGGGTTCATGTGCAGAGTGCTGAACTCATTACTGTCACATGTCCTCTCCTGGTGTTGGTACTGTTAAGTATAGTATCCCCTAATTATTATTAGCCAGGACAATTTATAGTTCAGGTTTCAAGTTTGACTATGTCCACCTTCTCTGACTACAACCTTATACAGCTTGTGAAAGCTCACATGTTTTTGTTGTGCTTCATTTTCCAAAAGAAAATCTTGGAGAGTAGCATGGCTGCATGTCAATCCCTCGTCTTCTACCTGTGCTTTTAGACAGCCGTATTTGAATTTCAATAGCTGTATTTCAATCACAAAACTGCTAACAAGCACCTCCCCCACATCTAACAAGCTCACCGCTCTGTTAGGTGACGATGAGGAGGAGGAGCCAGACATCCCCATCAGCCCACGCCCCCGGCCAATGGCTGACCTCCAGCTGAAGGAGAAGGCGGTGCCCATGCCCGAGGCAAGCTCCTTCTACATCTTTGGACCACAGAACAAGTGAGATCAACAAGAGTTGAAGAAGTTAGATAAATGGTCATTGAGAAGTTGTCTTTTTGAAAACTATTAATTAAAACAATGGCCATTTATTTGTTATATTTTTTAACAATATTAATGAATTGAGCTGTCTTTACTGAGTTAGGATAATCTGATATCCAATAACGAAATCTTCAATGTGTTTGTGTGTGTGTGTGTGTCTGTGTGTGTTTGTGTGTGTGCATCCGTGCGTGTGTGTTCGTATGTGTGTGTGTGGCCAAGGTTCCGTAAGCTGTGCCACAAGATCATCAACGCCACGCCCTTCACAAACTTCATCCTCCTCTTCATCCTCCTCAGTAGTATCTCTCTAGCAGCTGAGGACCCTATTGACCCCAGGTCCTTCAGGAACAAGGTCCATGATCTCTCTCTCTCTCTCTCTCTCTCTCTCTCTCTCTCTCTCTCTCTCTCTCTCTCTCTCTCTCTCTCACACACACACAAACACACACAGTCACAATATTAATAAGAACCATTTCAATTCTGTGCAGGTCTTGGCTTCTGCAGACATCGTCTTTACCACTGTGTTCACCATTGAGATTGTGCTCAAGGTAAAATTTCCTAGAAGCACTTAGACGTTGTTTCATTGAAGCTGGTGTCAGTTGTAGCTGACATGCATGTTTTTGTCCACGTCTAACTATCCACGTCTGACCCCCAGATGACAGTGTACGGAGCCTTCCTGCACAAGGGCTCATTCTGCCGCAACTCTTTCAACATACTGGACCTGCTTGTGGTGGGCGTGTCTCTGCTCTCCATGGGAATGGAGTGAGTTGATTGGATAGCGACAGCCACACACTTCTAATCTGATTCCATTCAAAACAGTTCTTCTTTTTCATTCTGCCCATGGGTCGTTTCTTGGTTCACTTCCAACACGAGTGACTCGGAACATTTCCACAAATACGTATAACCTTGGATGTGTGTGTGTCTGTTCTGTGTAGGTCCAGTGCCATCTCTGTGGTGAAGATTCTCAGGGTCCTGAGAGTGCTGAGGCCTCTGAGAGCCATAAACAGGGCCAAGGGGCTAAAGGTACACACACACGCACACATACTTCTGCATACACACACATGCAATGAACACAGATAGACGTATTGTACCCAGAAACACTGTGTAGTACTGGTGGGGTGTGACTGGACCTGTTCTGTTTGACAGCACGTGGTCCAGTGCATGTTTGTGGCCATCAAGACCATCGGCAACATCGTGTTAGTGACCATGCTGCTGGACTTCATGTTTGCCTGTATAGGAGTACAGCTCTTCAAGGTGACATTTTGTAAAATGACTCGTGCGACATCTTTTTAAATGTTAGATTTTTGGTGTTTTTAATTGTCATGGAGCCGCTTTGAATCCTTTGGCTTAAAATAATCCTTTATCTGCTTCATTTCCAGGGCAGATTCTTTAGTTGCACAGACCCCTCGAAGTTGACGCCAGACCAGTGTCAGTACGTACTTTCTCAGCATATCTAATTTTCCCATTTCTGAGGAACTCTTACATTTCAAATTGTTATGAAATAAAAGTAATTTCATATTAATATTAATAACAATAAATAGTCACTATTCATAATAATATTTTCCTAATACTAATCTATTCACCAATCACTTGTTCTTTCAGAGGCCTCTTCATGAAGCACATGGAGAACTCTCTTCATGACAAAGTGCTGGCTCCCAGGGTGTGGATCAACAGCGACTTCAACTTTGACAATGTGCTCAACGGCATGTTGGCCCTGTTCACCGTCTCCACGTTCGAGGGCTGGCCTCAGTAAGCAGTCTAAGACCACACTGGAATACCAAGACGGTCACTCAGTTGCATGATTTTCATCTTTCTTCCATTCCATTATGTTCTTTCATGTCCATTATACATTTCTTCCTGTGTTAGAATCGTACATCTCGCAAAAGGGGATAAAGTACCAATGAACTGTTGTGTATATTGAGCATCTTTGTCCCTGCCCTACCCCTCCCTCCCTGTCCCCCTCCCTTTCTCTTACAGGCTGTTGTACAGAGCGATCGATTCCAGTGGGGAGGACATGGGCCCAGTGTACAACAAACGGGTGGACATCTCCATCTTCTTCATCATCTACATCATCCTCATCGCCTTCTTCATGATGAACATCTTCGTGGGCTTTGTCATCGTCACCTTCCAGGAGCAGGGAGAGCAGGAGTACAAGAACTGTGAGCTGGACAAGAACCAGGTGTGTGTGTGGAGTTAATATGGACAAGAACCAGGTAGAGATGCTGGACTCACCTGGGCTTGCTTTGACATGCAGGGCCATGTGTACCACGTCCCACGCACCTTGATAGAGCTTCTACATTTTAGAAGGCCTATTTCCTAAATTGAGATACACATGATTAGATACATTATTATTGGCACAGTAGACCCTTGACAGATATTATCTTGAAAAAAAATCACGTATCTTCTTACAATACGATTTGTCTCATTGTTTGGTCATACTCACGATACGCATGATTTGTATCTCATTTTGGATAAAGTGTAAATGAATCAAATGTAAATATTGCTCAAAATGAAGTAATATATATGTATGCGTGCGTGTAGTGCTGTGTTCTATAACAGACTGTGAGTCCATGTCTGTTCCCCGTCTCCAGCGCCAGTGTGTAGTGCTGTGTTCTATAACAGACTGTGAGTCCATGTCTGTTCCCCGTCTCCAGCGCCAGTGTGTAGTGCTGTGTTCTATAACAGACTGTGAGTCCATGTCTGTTCCCCGTCTCCAGCGCCAGTGTGTAGTGCTGTGTTCTATAACAGACTGTGAGTCCATGTCTGTTCCCCGTCTCCAGCGCCAGTGTGTAGTGCTGTGTTCTATAACAGACTGTGAGTCCATGTCTGTTCCCCGTCTCCAGCGCCAGTGTGTAGTGCTGTGTTCTATAACAGACTGTGAGTCCATGTCTGTTCCCCGTCTCCAGCGCCAGTGTGTCCAGTACGCCCTCAAGGCCGGCCCCCTGAGGTGCTACATCCCTAAGAACCCTAACCAGTACCGAGTGTGGTACATCGTCACCTCCTGCTACTTTGAGTACCTCATGTTCTTCCTGATCATGCTGAACACCTTGTGTCTGGGCATGCAGGTACACAAAATGACGCTCCACCATTTTGAAATCTGTTTCACTCACTCAACACAAACGATTCACGACATGATGTCGAATATTCAATGATCCTATGTACCTTTCCACATTGTTGACGTATTTGCAGGATGTTGTTTAAGGTTTTCTTCAAACCGTTGGTTTGTGTGTCTCCTGTCTAGCATTGTAACCAGTCGGACCATGTCACCAAGTTGTCCGACACTCTGAACGTGATCTTCACGGTGCTCTTCACTGTGGAGATGGTCCTGAAGCTAATGGCGTTCAAGGCTCGGGTACGTCCTGGACCGTGGGCTGGCAGGAAGGAAAACAGTTCATGCTTAATCTAGAGTCATCATCAATCAAAATGAGCACTGAACTATGATAACTATGATGAGCACTAACTACTGATAACTATGTCGTTGCAGGGCTACTTCGGAGACCCGTGGAACGTGTTCGACTTCCTCATTGTCATAGGTAGCGTGGTCGATGTCATACTGAGCGAGGTCGATGTGAGTATCACACAGCCACATTCTGGAGTCCCAACAGGAGACACACTTCCAAACGTGTGTGCGCTTAACATGACTTTTTCTAAGGAACCCCCAAGAACAGTAGAGGGCTGTTGTCTTCCACTGTGTTGTAGATCTGTATGTTTGAAATCGACAAGGATGTTTTAGCAGGTGTTGTACTCACTTATAGTTAAAAGGGTTCACTCATTTGGATGTGATTTACAATCCATGTCATCGGACTGTGTTTATCCAACACCCTGACCTAGAAACACACGGTGGGCCCAGGACAGGCTTTGGTCAGATCTAGTGAACAGGATATGGTCAGTACCACTGCTAAATTAGGAACACCCCCACTACACTCCCCCCCTCCCCCACCAAACACTCGCTGCGTGACCATCTCCCACCATTTGGAATGCCAAAGTCATGTAACTCGATAAACCACCATTGAAATCAAGCACCTGTCCCTTTGAGAGATGGACTGAACATTTTGCTTCAGTAACACCTTTGATGTTGAGTGGTGTTTTGTGTCACGGTTTTGTGTGCTTTGTTTTATGGACTCTGGTTAAGGGCAATGTCGCACAAATGTCTTTTGACACTGGTTTTACGGTTCATGTTCACAGAGCGCTTTGATTGCAGCCCTCAGTACTTACAGTACCTTGAAGTTTGAAGCACTGTTGTAATCACTGTTGTCATCACCCGTATGCAATTTATGTGACACATTCACATTATCAACATCCGCAATCTCACAAAATCGCACCTTTGTCACCACACAGCACTTTCATCTGCTTTCCATTCACCTGTCTAACACTCCACCCGTTCTCTCTCTCTCTCTCTCTCCTCCTTGTGTCCTCCTTTTTCTCCCTCTTCCCCTTCTATTCTTCCTCCCTCCTCCCCCGCTACCTTCTCCCTTCTTTCCCTCTCCACCCATCTTACCATCCTTCGTCCCTTTTTCGTATTACTCTCTCTCTCTCTCTCTCTCTCTCTCTCTCTCTCTCTCTCTCTCTCTCTCTCTCTCTCTCTCTCTCTCTCTCTCTCTCTCTCTCTCTCTCTCTCTTTCTCTCTTCTCCGGTTTCCCTAGAATGCCCTGGCTGCCAGTGGAGGACTGTACTGTCTCCATGGCTGTGCTGTAAATATCTGCATGGGCCTTGTCGTGTGAGCACCTCCTCTCTGTTTCACTGGCTACAGTAACCCGACTGTACTGCCTGTCCACAGCTAGCTAGCTATTTAGCGCGCTAAAGGAAAATTGGCGTTTGAACTGTCTAGAGGCTGCTGTCATGTCAGCGTTAGATTAACACTTTGGTGCTTGTTGTATTAGCTAAACCATTTGGTTTAATGAGTATAAGCCTAAACCAAGTGTGACTTTAAGAGTATAGTTTCTGTTTACCCGAACATGTGTCTAACTCTGTTAATTAATGGCTTAGACAAAGGAGGCATTGGTATCTGTGTCCTAATCTTCCATGTTTATTGTATATTTTGCATGAGCTGGAATTGTTTAAACATGCTTTTGTATGTAGGCCTATCAGTTGTGTTAAGAGTACGTAAGTTCATTAATAAGTTGGCTTTCTAAATATGTCCACTGAATTTTTGGTGTGACTAAGATTAAAAGGCATGTACAGTATAAAGAGTCATTGACATGCTACCTCAGTAGTGCCCAAGGAACCACAACAAGTAAACTGATATAATCTGTCTTCGGTGTATCCCATTGCAGGAGACAAACCCAATGCAGGCCATTGCTGTAAGTCATTACTTTTATCATGATTCAGCATTTTTTTTTGTTTCTTTTGACCAGTTTTGCACTTGGTACTGTTAATAATAGTGTTGATATAAAATTCAATCGGTAAAATAAAACGACACATTCTTCACTGCGTGCTTGAAGGACTCAGAGAACGCCAGAGTGTCCATCACCTTCTTCAGACTGTTCCGCGTGATGCGTCTGGTGAAACTGCTCAACCGCTCAGAGGGCATCCGCAACCTGCTGTGGACCTTCATCAAGTCCTTCCAGGTCAGCATCAGACCAACCATCCTCTTCCTCATCTATTTTATCCCCACTGTGGGTTATGTGAAGATCTGTGTGTGTGTGTTTGTGTGTGTGTTCCACAGGCTCTACCCTATGTAGCGCTCCTTATCGTCATGCTGTTCTTCATCTATGCCGTCATTGGGATGCAGGTGAGCGTCTTCCTGTGACTACTGACTGTCGATGCGTCACACACACTGACAATCAGAGGTGTGTGTTTGTGAGCAAGCAGGCCGGCAGGCCGACTGTCTGTCTGACTGACTGACTGACTGACTGAAAGACGGACAGACTTACTGACACACATACATACACACACACATACACACATACATACAGACATACATACACACATGCATACATACTTAAAGTCAGTACATGCAGAACGATGGATCTGCTGTTTGTGACATTTGGGTTCGCCCTCCATCAGGTGTTTGGGAAGGTTGCCTTAGTAGACGGGACGCAGATCAACCGCAACAACAACTTCCAGACATTCCCTCAAGCTGTGCTGCTCCTGTTCAGGTGAGTGGGACAGACGGAGGAGGAACAGAGGGAGGAGGGGTGAGGGGGAGGAGGGACAGGGGGAGGAGAGTGAGGAATGGAAAAGGGGAGGTACTGAAGGGGGGAGGGATGTGGACTGAAGGGGGGAGGGAGGAAAGAACATAGACAAAGAGAGGAGAGACAGGGAGGTGAAACTGAGGGAGGAGAGACAGAGGGAGGAAGGGGGAGAGACAGAGGGTGGAAAGGGGAGAGACAGGGAGGAAGGGGGAGAGACAGAGGGTGGAAGGGGGAGAGACAGGGTGGAAGCGGGAGAGACAGAGGGTGGAAGGGGGAGAGACAGAGGGTGGAAGGGGGAGAGACAGAGGGTGGAGGTACAGAGGGAGGTAATGATGGAACAGCTAACTCTAGTGGAAAACATCCGGCTATGTTTCCCTCATCCCAGCATCAAGTTCGTATATATTCTCACCCAATCAGATGTGCCACTGGGGAGGCGTGGCAGGAAGTGATGCTGGCCTCCATGTATGGGAAGAAGTGCGACCCCAAGTCAGACTTCCTGCCCGGGGAGGAGTACACCTGTGGGGCTAGCTTTGCAGTGTTTTACTTCATGAGCTTCTACATGCTCTGTGCCTTCCTGGTGAGTTCCCCTTGAAAGGACTCGTTAGGGAAGACAAGGCACAGCTGGTGCCTTGTGATGCTATAAAAATTACAGTAAAGTTCTTCCAAAAATATAAAAAAACGAAACGTTGTATTTACAGAGTAGCTTCATATGACTTTAACATGTGACTGATACTTTCTTCAGATCATTAATTTATTTGTGGCTGTGATTATGGACAACTTTGACTACTTGACTCGTGATTGGTCTATCCTCGGCCCTCATCATCTGGATGAGTTCAAGAAGATCTGGGCTGAATATGACCCTGAAGCCAAGTGAGTTTCTGCCAACCTGCCTGCCTGCCAGAAAGCCATAACAAACTTAAATTAACTTCCATCATATCAGGGTGCAGGAGAGCTGTAGAGTGTTTAGTTCATTTGTCTGGAGTGTTGAGTGTCTTTAGCGTTCTTCTATAAAGTGTTCTATAGTCAGTATCGTTATTCCAATTTATAAACATGACATCAAAGTAAATTAATTTCCATTCAATTAGAACTCCATTCAATTTGAGTTCTATTAAATTTGACCTGCAGGGGCCGGATTAAACATCTCGACGTGGTGACTCTGCTACGAAGGATCCAGCCGCCGCTGGGCTTTGGGAAATTTTGTCCTCACCGCGCCGCCTGTAAGAGACTGATCTCCATGAACATGCCCCTTAACAGTGATGGAACAGTTACCTTCAATGCCACCCTGTTCGCTCTGGTCAGAACCGCTCTCAAAATCAAGACTGAAGGTACTGCTTTTTGAAAACTGGACACACACACACATTAGTTTTCGGTTGATATGATGAGGTTGAATATCATTTTGCCCCTTCTTGTCTTCGTCAGGTAACTTTGAGCAAGCTAACGAGGAGTTGAGAGCCATCATAAAGAAGATCTGGAAACGCACCAGTATGAAACTGCTAGACCAAGTCATACCGCCCATCGGAGGTAAACACCAGAACATGTGAACGTGAACTGTTCATACAGTTGTTCTGTACCTTTGAACAAAAACACATCAAACTGGATCATCAATGACATCATGTCGTGTTCCGTCCCCAGATGATGAGGTCACGGTGGGGAAGTTCTACGCCACTTTCCTGATCCAGGACCACTTCCGGAAATTCATGAAGCGTCAGGAGGAATATTACGGTTACCGTCCGACCAAGAAGAGCTCCGACGAGGTCCAGGTCAGATCCGGCAGGAGAACATCACTCTGTCTTCATCTCTCCATCTGCATCCCTCCATCTCTATCTTTATCTCTCTCTCTCCATCTGCATCCCTCCATCTCTATCTTTATCTCTCTACCTCCATCTGCATCCCTCCATCTCTATCTTCAGCTCTGTCCCTCCATCTTCATCCCTCCATCTCTATCTTTATCTCTCTACCTCCATCTGCATCCCTCCATCTCTATCTTTATCTCTCTACCTCCATCTGCATCCCTCCATCTCTATCTTTATCTCTCTACCTCCATCTGCATCCCTCCATCTCTATCTTCAGCTCTCTCCCTCCATCTTCATCCCTCCATCTCTATCTTCAGCTCTCTCCCTCCATCTTCATCCCTCCATCTCTATCTTCAGCTCTCTCCCTCCATCTTCATCCCTCCATCTGTATCTTCAGATGTCTACCTCCATCTTCATCCCTCCATCTGTATCTTCATTTCTCTACCTCCATCTTCATCCCTCCATCTCTATCTTCATCTCTCTACCTCCATCTTCATCAACCCATTTCCTTTCATGGCTTTTTAGTTTACCATCCTTCCTTGCTTTCTTTCTCGACGGCAACCCAGTGCATTTGTCCTCCACCTCCCTCTTTCTCTCTCTCTCTCACTCTCTCTCTCTGTCTCTCTCTCTCTGTGTGTGTGTGAGCAGGCCGGTCTGAGGAGCATCGAGGAGGAGGCAGCGACGGAGCTCCACAGAGCCATCTCAGGAGACCTGCTGAACGAGGAGGAGTTGGAGCGAGCCATGAACGAGGCTGCTGAGGGGGCCATCTACAGGGTGAGGTCCAGCGGGGCCGCAGCTCAGAGCGCGGGGGCGTCCACACGCTCACAAGGACTGTGGAACGGGATCGAAACATAAAAGTTGGAGCTGTAGTTTGAATCCATAGACCCAGTATCTGAACGATGATAACCCCAGTTTACCGTCCTGTCTGTCCAGCGTAATGGCGGCCTGTTCGGGAACCAAGTCGACCCGTTCTCCTCGGAGCCCAGCAGCCCCTCGGCCACCCAGATGACCAGCCATCGGCCGCTGCAGTTCTCCGAGAGTCGCCGCGAAGATGTCGAGTCACCGCCCGGCTCCGCCTTCCGGCCCGGCCAGGAGTTCTTCCCCGCGACGCCGCGGGCAACGCAGAACAACAGCAACAACAACGCGTGAGTATGGCGCAACACTGGAACCAGCCTAAACGTACAGAATCACTGTGTGAGCGACACGATATGATAGTGCAGCGAATCTTCTGAATCCTCTTATGGAGGATACAGTGATGTACTAGCATGACGATGTTTACTGCACATGCTGTACATATAAACATGGCTTTGATGCCCTCTGATGAATGGTGTCGTTTGTTTTAGTTATGTATACGAGAGAGAGGGAAGACCCCAGACCTACTCTTTCAGAGAAGATCCAGATCCTGGTCAGTTTAGCAGCCTAACTCCATACCGCTCCCTACAATGCATACTTCAATGATCTCAGTGTTCTCTTGATCCGTGTCTGGAGCCCCCTGACTTACCACATTTCTTCCCTCTTCATTTCACATAGATACCAAGCGCTTCTCCGACATCACAGTGAGAACAGACGTGAGTCAGGTAACATGCCTAGCAGAGGACACGTCTCAGCTCAACGCCGTCTGCACTGTTACACCAATCAATGCTTGGATGACATAATGTAACCTAACCCTCTGTCCACCTGTCTGGTCACAGTTTCCCTGTGACCTGAGCTACGCTGACAGCCAGGCCCACTGCCCCCCCAGGGCTGCCGTCATGCCCGCAGCAGCCGACCAGCTCATCCAGGAGGTTAGTGTTGCAGCCGTCCAGCTCCCCATCCAGACATCTGTCCTGGGCGGGGGGGGGTAGGGGGGGGGGGGGGGGGGGGGGGGTTGAGTGGTGACTTTCTTTTAATTCCAAAAGTGTAATCAGGCATGAGTGCATATACTGTAGTTTCTTTTTTCCTGTCAGGCCTTGATGGTGGGTGGTCTGGACTCCCTCGCCAAGGACCCTACATTTGTGTCGGTGGCCAAACAGGAAATGGCGGAGGCCATGCACATGCCGGTAACTGACATGGAGGGCGTGGCCCAGGGCATCCTCAACGGACGCAGTGGCCGAGTCACCGCCGTTAAGAGGAAGAGGCGCCCCATCCCCATCCCTCCCTCGGTCCCTGCCAGTACGGAACAGGAGAGCGCACATGCCGACACTTCCGTCTAGAGTGCTTGTCAACCAATTGCTGTTGTCAGCGGATCATATGACTTTACATTTGACGAGGCTGTGCAGGTGAACTCACAGCATAATGTAGCCGCGTGTGTTGTGCTGGAGATGGAACAAACCAACTAACCAGGTTAAGGGTCGTGCTAACTGACTAGCTCAGGGTAATCTAACTGACTAACAAGGATAAACAATATTTTGTTCATCCTCACAGCATTTCAGGTGCCCTGGTTGATTTCAACAAATAAAATACTTCACTTATGTGAAAGTACCACTGACTGACAAACGTTTTTTTGTTCATGTTTGTTAAAGGTGATCCATTTCATAGAGTGGTTGAACAACCAGGAGGTCTGTTGAGTGTTTATCTGAAGTTTCAGTGAGATGAAAGCAGTTGCACATCCAGAACATTTTCATAGGGGTGGCCAGATGGCTCCAGTACTTATTTTGGGGTAGCACACACAACTAGTTAACAGTAGCATAGCACAAAGAGACAGTTAACAAAACTATGTTAAGAAATCACATAAGAGCTTTTGCAATAAATTGTAATTTTCCACATTCATACATTCTATTTGACACCTATTTATAACATTTGCAACAATAGGATTGCTCACTTGTAGAGTTTGGTGTGTTGGGTCTAGTAACTAATTATGAATCATGTTGCTGTCCAATCAGCAACAATTATAGTGAGGCGAGTCCCACAACCTTCTAAACCACAATAGAATGTGGTTTATGCATCAACCACTGTCTCCCTCAAATGTGTGGGACTAAGGTAACTGATATAAACTAAGGCAATGTATGTTAAAGGGAAGGGTTTACCAATCTCTGTTTTATTATACGCTTGTCTTTTCTTTGACAACACAGTTTTGTGTGCTGCCCACCCTGCAGAGGGTGTAGGAACATTCATTTTCAAAGAAGGTTTTTTTCTTATTGTGTTGGACATGTTACTTTTTAATTTACGAGAATTCTTATTTTGATAACAAAAAATTTACTGTAGTATATCGACTGTACAGTACTTTGTGTAAACTTTGTTTTCATTTTACATTTCAAATGTAGTATAGTATATTCAGGTATATTTATTTAATAAATATGTGTCGGAAGTATTGACTCAATTCAGTTGTGTAAAATACCAATTTGACTATTTTGAAGGGACTTTTCTGGAGAGTCAATTAAGTTATCACTATTGCCAGTGTCTTCAGCATAGATATTATTGAAAAAATAATATGGTGGATTTAGTCCAAATTTCACTGGAAGAACATTGCCTGTGTTTGTAACTGCATGCACTTGTTATTTCTTGTGCCTCCATGTGGGAGTCAGGTGGCTGAGCGGTTAGGGAATCGGGCTAGTAATCAGAAGGTTGCCGGTTAGATTCTAGGCTGTGAAAAATGACGATGTGTCCTTGGGCAAGGCACTTCACCCTACTTGCTTCGGGGGGAATGTCCCTGTACTTACTGTAAGTCGCTCTGGATAAGAGCGTCTGCTAAATGTAAATGTAATGCTTTCACTGAAACAGGTCTGAAGGTGCTATGTCTCCCACTGGTGGCTGTACCTGGTGGTACCCTTGGTTTACTTCCCTCTCTGTGTTACTGCAGGACATGGACCTAACCTCTATCATACTTGACCAGTATTACAGTATGTTACACTTAGTCTCACAATTTTTGTGACAAGTGACAAATCAAAAGAAATGATCCGAAACATTCTCTGTGTTGTGTAAACTGACTTTTGACTTTTTAAGTGTTCTTAAGTGCTTAAGATGAAATCCATTTTACATCATTAGAGACACATTTTTATGAAATATGTTTCACACTACTACTATTTCATGATAAGGTTGCTATATATCCTATACCAAATTTAAAAAGTCTGTATGGCTAACAAGCAAGCTGATTACAACAGTGGAATGTAACCTAGTTTTAAACCACGTCATTTTCTGTAGCAGGTTAGATGTCTACCAGCTACCAACTATATGCTTACACAGCTGTTGTGTTGGTCAGTGTTAAATTGCTGCCTCTGGTATATTGACAAAAGAAATTTGAGCATGTTTGTTTCAGTTTTGAAATGGAAAATATCTGTCTTTTCTTGAATTGCTGATATGTCTGTCATCAGAGATGCAACTCATCTCTCTAGACAAGGAGCACCATTTCAAACCCCTATACAGAGACCCCTTAAGTGTAATGCACGTTCATGCATGCGTACATGCATGCACCATAGGCTGTTTCCTCTGGATGGGAGACAGTCATTTCAGTGCTTATTACACGTAGTTACTAGGAACGGTGCCTCAGCAAACAATATATTATTTTTTGGTCTCGAAAAGTCCACATTAACCTTTTGTTTTACGTCTAATAACACCAGTACATAGAAAACACAGGAATTGTACTGGTTTAATATTATGTATTGATTGTCTGATATGTTTTAAAAACTAAACAGAACGTTTTTGGAATTGTGCCCAAGCGTTGGCTCCTGACTAAACGACTGTGACACATTAGTTTTGACACATTAGAACAAAACCACACACAAATGTGAAAAGGCAGGGAATGAAATGCAGAGGCCCGGGCTGGAATCATCGTCCCCCAAGTTGCATGAATTTTATTGTAAAGTTGAATGCATGTAATTTCCTTTTTAGACGTACGGTATTTTATCCCTTGTGAGTGAATACTTTCACTAACTGTACAACAGAGGGCGCCAATACTAATCAAACTGCTAACAAGGACTGCTAACAACTACTGTTCCAACTTTAAATATCATATTTTTTGCAACCGTGAGTGACTTGCAACAAAATATTGTATTTCATTTAACTGAATCAATTGACAATTTGACAATAACAAAAGTAAGAATAAATTGTATTGGTTGATTGGACCTTAAGTGAACTTGTGTGTGTGTGTGTGTTTGTGTATCAGTGAGACAGCAAAGAAGCAAGAGGGGGATCCAAACGGACTGCTTCCTGTGTTTTTGACATTGACTTTACCAGACTTTGCTGGTCGATATCCACTGTGGAAATGGACAGCGTAGCAGGATTCACTTAGAGCACGCCACAGAGTGCTACATCAGTGAAAACTGAGAAGACCCGTGTCCCACATCTCCCCCACAAGCACCCCCCACCCCCACCCACACCCCCCACCCACACCACCACTCTTTGACTGCAGGCGCTGCTTTGATTGCTCCCACCCTCGACAACAGAGCATCTTGATTAATTAAACACAACATCTTGTCAAGGGAAAACCTGTCCCTTTTCTTATTCCAACAATCAATCCCAGTAACCAGTACACTGGAACTCATGTAAGCCCCTTCTTTTAAGGAAATAGAACATCCTCTTGATCTTGGTTGATGTTTTATTCGTTTTACAGTAAAATAATTGTGGCAGGCGCTAATGTTCCTTTAGGAAGAAGGGACTTACTGCACCTACAGTGAACAGGCCATGCTGTCACCATTCGCTGTTACTGTTTGCTGGTGGGAGATTGATACAAAGTAAGAGCTGGCAGTAGGATTTGTCTGTAGCTAGTGTTGCTTTTCGATATGTGCCTTCATGCACAGGTAACGTGTATCTGTTTTGTTCCGACACCTCCCAGAAATCCAGAACCTGCCTCCCTGCAGAGGTGGGCCATAACCCTTCTCTGGTATTTCATGGTAGACTCTTTGAGGGGGAAATTTCTTCTTCAGTATCTCAGGGGGATTGTAGTGACCGGTGACAGTTAGGAGCAGGCCCAGGTTACCCAGAGTACTGGCAGGTCATTTTAGCAGTGGTAGTGGTAAAGGGATGTGGATTCCTGCTTTCTAAAATTAATGTTAGGGATTGTGCTTTTGTCTTACAGGCACACTTTGCCACCTGTTTTGCCTTTAGTGTGAGTTGAACTGCAAACTACGTATATAAACAAACTCGCACCAATGTTTCTCATACTAAATTTTTTTACTTAAAGAGGTTAAGTGTTGTTATTTCCTGGAGTCCATGGTCCTTGGTGATGTAGTAAAAATCCCCATATAATAAATGACTAAAATGACTAAATGACTAAATATATAATACTAATGCTAAAGTTGATTACATAAAAATGCCTTATTGTGTAAAGCAGTCTACTTGTCAGTGACATTTTCTTTCTTACACTTAGAACACGTTCCTACATGCATTTTTTTGTTGAATAAAACAAATGATATTCATCTTAGTTAAATTTGTGTGTGGGTTTTTCTTTTTGACTTTACTGTTTGCTGCAGATATAAGCCAATTTCATGTTACCAAAGTGTGTCAACGGATTTACAGCTGCCCCTCCCTCAACCGACCGGTGCCATCCTGCAGTGCATCTGCACAGACTCTGTCACCCTTCAACAACCACCACCACATGCTGTACCTGCTGGGAGTCCCTGTTAGAGTACATCACCAGTCTCGCCACTGGAAGCTTGGCAGCAGCCAGGTGTCATCTCTCTCCACTCAAAAGTCACAACGCAGCCCCCCCCAAAGGCTTGAAATAGCCGGTTCATCCATAATGCACCAGAACCAGTGCTGCCCGACAGAAGCTCTCAGAGGGACAGACTGACAGACATCTGCACTCAATGCTTGGGTGCAGTTCATGTGGCTTCCCTCCCCAGCCCGGGACTTAGCCAGCGCCTTTTCCACACAAAACAGTGTGGAGTTTAGCTTTCAAGTCTTAATTCATGTTTTATTCACACCCACTGCTCATATTGAATTCGAATTGATGCCCCCCCCCACTCCCCCTGTTCTCTTTTCTCTTTCCCTGACTGTTTCCTGCAACCTTGTCAATGAATTATGAATGTGATCGGTCAAGTTTTAGAAAAATCTTCTTGCCATAATTGCGCGACCTAAACTTTACAATACACCCAACGTGGGTGGGTTTAGTGGGGTTAGTCATTTGTCAAAGCCACTTGCAGTTTGTCCGTGTCTACGTTCTGCTCAGGTGGAATGTTGAGTTGAGGAGTTGTTGACCGTTCATGTTCTGAGGTGGAGTTTACTCAACACACAAGCATGCACAAAAGCTTTGGAGTCAAGCTGTCCGTGCACATCCAGCCGTGAAAACCACAGAGCACACACAGAGCACAAGGGAACCTCAGCATGTCTGACGGACAGACACGTGAAGACTCCCAGGGCACCTCACCAAAACTCTCTTCCAGACTAAGTTTGGGGTTGTTCTGACATGTTGAAGCCTGTGGTGGATGGTCGAAGGGTATGACTGGACTGTCAAGTGCTCGAGGGGTAGTGGTGTTTCTTCTGGGCTGGAGACTCGATGTTCTCGTGGATGCTGAACATGTTGCGAGAGATGGGTTGAACCGATGCAAGAGACCGATTGGCACTGTTGGAGTGGTTCTAATGCCCCTCCCTTTCCTGTGTAGAAACTGTATTTGGTGTCTTCTTGCACAGCTGTTCCATTTGACTTGGCTTCAAGTATTTAGAGGGACCCTTCTTGGACTGTCTATGGTCTGGTGCCTGTATGTATCCCTTTTCTTCCTGCATAATTGTATTCAGCAAATGTTCTGCATCTTTCAGAATCACCAACGGTCTCTGACGGTGGGGATCCCTCACTGAATTGATCCTTGTATTTTTGGAGGGTCTTAGGTTGGTTTATGTGCAGATCCATGGGTATCTGTGAAGCTTGGCTTGTAAAAAAAAAAAGGTCTACACAAATAGAATGAGATTTGTCTTAATAGTTACTGTAATCGGGATTCTCTCCCATTCCTGTTTCGTCACGATTGTTTCGTCATGATTGTTTCATCATGATTGTTAGTGTGTTTGTACTTTAGTGAATCAGTGGGCATCCTGTGTCGACTGGCAGGTATTGTCAGAATGGTGTGGGTTTAGGAATGCTGTTGTAACTGTTGTTGTTTAAACATAAGCACATTTTAGTTTTTTTGGGGGGTGACATTGTACTATTTCAAGGTCTTTTGTAAATAGCTTGTGTCATTATGAATACATACCTGGGGTTCTGTTAAAAAGACGTGGAATTGGGGTCATGTTTGCCTCACTTGGCAGGTGACAGTTGCAGAAGACTAAATACATGCCTGAAAGCAAGTCTATCTTAGGTCTTCTGAATCTGTCCCTACCAAAGACTCCAGTGAATAGGACTAATCTTCCAGTTACATTGTACTGTGAGCCTTTGTTCAATGCAGACAGAAAGACAATAAAGATAAATACAAGTTTCTTACAGACATGTACGTAAGTGAAGGATCATATCAGCATCAAGGCAGTCAAAAGACCAAAGTCAGATGTTGGTACATTTTATCAGTTGTGCCAGTACCACATTGTTATGATTGCTGCTCAAGATCTGTAATGAGGTCCATTCTGCATGTCTCAGTTGCAGTCTGAGGCGAGGGGTGACAAAGAGAACTGTAGTCTGAGGTATAAAGGAGGCAAGAGAGAGAGAGAGAGAGAGAGAGAGAGAGAGAGAGAGAGAGAGAGAGAGAGAGAGAGAGAGAGCAAAGGACAAGTGAGGGAGAGACAGCGCAGAATGGAAAGAGCCACAGAACAGCGGAGCCCTTCTGACGTGGCAAAGGGTTGAGTACGAGAGAGAGAGAGAGAGAGAGAGAGCGAGAGCGAGAGAGAGAGAGAGAGAGAGAGAGAGAGAGAGAGAGAGAGAGGGAGAGGGAGGGGTTAGGGAGAGAGAGAGATATACTGCTTCCAAGCACGCTACAGTACACCTCACTGCTACCCGGGAGAGGGAGAACACCATGACTGACTAGCAGAACGAGCGAGCGCGCGAGCGAGAGAGCACTCTCTCCTACCTCCAACCGAGTAAGTAGCATCTCTGTCTCATCTACCTCGCACCCCGATATGCTGATTCTGCAAAGTGCAGCTGCATCCATCTGTCTCTTGATATCTACAATCTTGAGGTCTACGGGTCTCGGATGGAGAGAAAAAAATGTGTGTTTCTTATAGTGGGCGGAATTTGACCAAGTTCTTCTCATTCCTTCTTGAAAACTCATCAGTGAGGAAATGTCATTAGCCCTTATGTGTGTAGAAGGTGTGAACATGAGGCACAACAACATCTGGTTATTTTAGATAGGATAGTGAGTTTGAGGACTGTGTCAAGCTTCCCGCTGCTTCTTCGCAGTGAGGGTGGATGTTGGGGTGTAAATCTTTTGCGGAAGGAGGATTTTTTTCTCTGCTGTTGTGAGGCGGATGAGAAGAGGAGGGATGGAGGGCTGTGGGCTTCCTCGTAAGCAGCCAGGCTCTCCCTGAGCGTGGGGGAAGGAGTGCATTTGGGACCGCCAGGCTTCCTGTGTGGGGTCAATTAAATACTGCATGAGACAGAGCACTAAAAGCCTGTCCCGCGAGGAGTGGAGTGCTTCGTTTGTGTGTGTGTGTGTGTGTTCGTGCATGCGTGTGTGCGTGTGTGTCGTTAGTGCATCAGTGTGCAATGCTTTGATTAAATTTGATGAACCAGCAGAGTTGCAAAAGGTGAAGACACAGGCTTTTTCTGACTTTCTTTTTGGACTTATGTTTCTGAACGAGTGACACGGGAGCACAATTTGTGTGCTGTAGAACTGTTTTGTGTGGTGCAGAACATTGCATTACAAGCGTATAATTTACTACTCATCATTAAGCTTTGAATGATGACTGACAGATTAAGACCCACATCAAGAATATAATATGTAGAAGGACTTTCTGATATACCAATTCAGGAATAATAAAAAAGATGAAGAACCTTTCAGTAAATTTACAGAATGGAATTCTGCTATACGGTAATCTGTGAAATGAAACAATTTGTATTTTATTTTCATACCACACATTGCTTGATAAGCAGACATGCCCCATAGCTAACCCAACCCAACCACAAGTAAAGATGACCAAAGCTCACTTCATCAACCAGGCACAAGAATGTCACTAAGACCTGGCAGTATGGAAGCCTAAGCAGTGTAGAGCTTGAACAGTGTGCAGTAGGTTCCTAGTGTTATATGGGTTTAAGCTTCGCTCCTCGCTTTACTTTGAAGCAGTTTGGTGGAGTCAGAATGAAGGATCCCTAGGGGGCTGAGAGGCCTAAGTATGCACGGCGAGCAAGGCCAAGTCGACAGCCGCAATGAAAGATGGAGATCCCTGGCCGCACTCTCTCTCTCTCTCTCGCTCTCTCTCTCTCTCTCTCTCTCTCTCTCTCTCTCTCTCTCTCTCTCTCTCTCTCTCTCTCTCTCTCTCTCTCTTTCTCCACCCTCTTCTCCCTCACACTCTAGCGCCTCTGTCAGTGTCTCTCCCCCCCCCCCGCCCCCCACGCCCTACTGTGATTCATATCGTTGCACTGCCCTCATTGCATCAGCGGCGTCTTCGCCATATTGCGAGAACGTGCCACCTATTTTTAAACAGCGGGCACAGGCACATTATAAACAACTCTTCTTCTTCTTCTGGTGTCCTTGGTGCGGATGCAGGTCCTCAGCCAAGAGATGGGGGTGCGTTCTTTGTTGCTGTGCTACGTGGGTAAAACGTGGAAGTGTCTATTTTGGGATGTTAGATGGTGGGTAAGCTACATGGGGGGGTGGGGACTTTTATTCGGGGGAAATGAGTTAAGGGGAGGATAGAACGCTTAGGACAGTATCAATCTGTGCGTTTCTTATATTGATTCCCTATGGTTGGCCATCTCAGATTGCATTGTCTGGGGACAATGCAACTCTCTCTCTCTCTGATGAAACTTCCACTCTTTGTAACTCTATACCGGCTTGCATGTTACAATGATACAGTAGGTGGCCATAGACCAGCGTTTGGTTGGCTATGCCAGGGGAAGGAGATGCATACACAGGAAGTGACACACTGATACAGGAAGGCTGAACACACCAGAGCCACACACCCGGAGGAGACTGATGAGGTTGAACCTCCTACACCTCAACATTCAAAGGGTCCAGTAGTCCTAAATTACCTTTCGCAAACCCCTCCCCCAAACGGCCTTGACCTTAGCACCTGGTCACTACTGGAAGAAGGTCCGTCAAACCTTCGGTCGTTAAGGTGCAAAATGGTGAAAGGTGTAGGCTACCCATGGCTACCCCTTTTCCAAATTCTAAACCGAAGAGGAAAGATGCCGGCAGTGAATAAAACACTGTGGGAGGCCCCATTCTTAGCTAAATACAGCACCTTAGAGATCAACCAACTCACTTCTGTCTGCTCCTGTTTAGCTAGCTGAATAAACTGTTGTCATTGGCTAGCTAACTCAATCTGGAGGATATCGCAGAGGTATGACTCCAAAAAGAACATTTTACACTGACCAATTATATGCTACTCATCCCCTCCATCCTTAGCAGTTTACAGTACATTAGGATAAGCCATACAAAGGCATATTGACGGCTTAGTAACAGTAACTAAGGCGGGCGGAGCATTTTCAAAAGCTAAATCTGAAGCAACTGCATTTGTTCCCATGTTAAAAACCAGCTGGCTCTCACTGCAGGGAATAAAGCGATACTCAGTGAACTCTGACAGGCTTTCCTCTAGGAATCTATCCCACCCTACTGCCACCTACACAGCCCAGGGTCTGTCAGGACCTGCTACACAGGCACAGCTCCAGGTCTGTCAGGACCTGCTACACAGGCACAGCTCCAGGCCTGCAGGACCTGCTACACAGGCACAGCTCCAGGTCTGTCAGGACCTGGTACACAGGCACAGCCCCAGGTCTGTCAGGACCTGCTACACAGGCACAGCTCCAGGCCTGCAGGACCTGCTACACAGGCACAGCTCCAGGTCTGTCAGGACCTGCTACACAGGCACAGCTCCAGGTCTGTCAGGACCTGCTACACAGGCACAGCCCCAGGTCTGCAGGACCTGGTACACAGACACAGCCCCAGGCCTGCAGGACCTGCTACACAGGCACAGCCCCAGGCCTGCAGGACCTGGTACACAGGCACAGCCCCAGGTCTGCAGGACCTGGTACACAGACACAGCCCCAGGTCTGTCAGGACCTGGTACACAGACACAGCCCCAGGTCTGTCAGGACCTGGTACACAGGCACAGCCCCAGGTCTGTCAGGACCTGGTACACAGGCACAGCCCCAGGTCTGTCAGGACCTGGTACACAGGCACAGCCCCAGGTCTGCAGGACCTGGTACACAGACACAGCCCCAGGCCTGCAGGACCTGGTACACAGGCACAGCCCCAGGTCTGTCAGGACCTGGTACACAGACACAGCCCCAGGCCTGCAGGACCTGGTACACAGGCACAGCCCCAGGTCTGCAGGACCTGGTACACAGACACAGCCCCAGGTCTGTCAGGACCTGGTACACAGACACAGCCCCAGGTCTGTCAGGACCTGCTACACAGGCACAGCCCCAGGTCTGTCAGGACCTGGTACACAGGCACAGCCCCAGGTCTGTCAGGACCTGGTACACAGACACAGCCCCAGGTCTGTCAGGACCTGGTACACAGACACAGCCCCAGGTCTGCAGGACCTGCTACACAGACACAGCCCCAGGTCTGTCAGGACCTGGTACACAGACACAGCCCCAGACAAGGGAGCAGAGAGGAGAGGAGAACGAAGGGAGGCTATATATAGACTCAAGTTCCAGCAGCAGCAACAACAACCCCCAAAAAAATTCAGCTTTTCGATCTCCAGTCCCAAGGCTGAGATATACGGACATTCTCTCTCTCACTCGCTCTTTACTGTCCCTCCTCTCACCCTGCACCACCCTCATCCTGTTTCCCCCTGACTCTCTCCATCTCTCTCCCCTTCTTCCTTTCTTTCTTTTTATTTCCCTCTCTCGTCATTTCACTCCCACTGTTTGGAGAAGACTGCGACACACTAGCTCTTCTGGCACCACAGCCAATGATCCGAATCCTCCATCTTTCTGTTCTGACAAACCGGCTTTGGAGGGAGCTTGCCGTTTTCAAACTCATTTGTGTCCCTGTGTTTGTATATCTGTGTGCATGCATGTGCACAACTGTGTATCCCTGCGCGTTTGCATGTGCATTTGTGTGTGTGTCTGCGTGTGTGTTTGCGTGTGTGTTTGCGTGTGTGTCTGCGTGTGTGTTTGCGTGTGTGTTTGCGTGTGTGTCTGCGTGTGTGTCTGCGTGTGTGTTTGCGTGTGTGTTTGCGTGTGTGTTTGCGTGTGTGTCTGCGTGTGTGTTTGCGTGTGTGTTTGCGTGTGTGTTTGCGTGTGTGTCTGCGTGTGTGTCTGCGTGTGTGTTTGCGTGTGTGTCTGCGTGTGTGTCTGCGTGTGTGTTTGCGTGTGTGTTTGCGTGTGTGTTTGCGTGTGTGTTTGCGTGTGTGTCTGCGTGTGTGTCTGCGTGTGTGTCTGCGTGTGTGTTTGCGTGTGTGTTTGCGTGTGTGTTTGCGTGTGTGTCTGCGTGTGTGTCTGCGTGTGTGTCTGCGTGTGTGTTTGCGTGTGTGTTTGCGTGTGTGTCTGCGTGTGTGTCTGCGTGTGTGTCTGCGTGTGTGTTTGCGTGTGTGTTTGCGTGTGTGTTTGCGTGTGCCTCCCTGCCTTCTTGCCTGCCTTTCATTTTGAAAAGCCACACAGAAATATAGCCCTGAGACATTTTTTTCACTGAAAGCGCGGGGGGTAGTGCACTTAATTCTTAAGCAGGCCGAAGTTGAATGGGGGGTGAAAGCGCATGCTGCCAGCATAATGGACTCCGGAGTAGTGTCCTTGGAGCCTGAGGCTGCACAGGAAAAGCCAGAGTTTTAATAGTCCGACCGGGAACAATGTGGTTTCCGCCTATAGCGATCTCTCTCGCTCTCTCTCTCTCTCTCTCTCTCTCTCTCTCTCTCTCTCTCTCTCTCTCTCTCTCTCTCTCTCTCTCTCTCTCCTCTCTCTCTCTCCCTCTCTCCCTCTCTCTCTCTTTCTCTCTCTCCGCTCTGCTATGAAGACATGATGGACTGGAGATGGCTGCTGACTCACCCCTGCTTCTCCACGGCCTCATGCATCACCTGCCTGACAGACAGAGAGGCCGCAGCTGCCAGCGGGACCTCCGGCGCAGCTCTGCCCTCTCTGCGCTCCTCTGGACGTTAGCCGCGTCCGAGACCGCCGCCCACTTTTACGTACGACCCACCAAATGACCCCACTGCGTGGCCCCGAGTTATCTTTGACGTTGTGCCGACCATCCCAAGCCCTAACCCTTGACTTCTTACGTTGTCCATCCTAAGCCCAGCTGTGCCCACCTTAGTCCAGGCCTTGATGAAGTCTCTCCCTGTCATCATCAGCGCCTAAGGCCTTTCCCTGGCTCTGTCTTTGCCTCCAATTCAATTAGTCTTTGTCTTCTCCCAGCCCAGCCCCGCCCTAGCCCTGCTTTACTCCTCGACAGATATACATAACGTTGGCACCTGACTGCCTGGCCCTCCAGTCTCTCGTTGGTGCTCTGGATTCGACAAGAGTGAAGGAGACGTCAGACCTGCTAACTCAGCCCTTTGCCAAGTATGGACTCTGAACCGCAGCAACGATTTGGCCGAGATCCGTCCAAGCCGCTCTCAGCTCTGGGTTGGATGGTGTTGTTGTGTTCCTCGACCACCCTGCTTCACAAACCACTTTATAGAAGCTGTGCTTCAGCGTTTCTGCATCTGTAAACACACCAACATAAACCTGCTGCGGGGCGTCTTGCGGAGTGGGGAAGGGGGGGTTTGGGGGGGGGGGGGCGTGTGTGTGGGGCGAGGGGTGGGGGAGAGGTGGGGGGGATGCAGGGTCTTAAGCGGATTGTTCGTGATCATGGCGCTCAATTGTTGCTTTGTGAGGCAGGAGGCTCTGGAAGCGAGAGCGTGGACGTTCCACATGAAAGGAGAAGGCTATGTGGAGCAGAAGAGAGTGGCGTCTCCCTTGGAGGAAACGGAGATCCGGCGTTCACCCGGGGAGGAGAGCGGAGGTCTCTCTTGGAAAGAGAGTGGCTAGGCAGACTCTTGTGTAACTGGAGACGAGGGGGAAGAGGGGGGTAGGGGAGGGGATGGGGGAGGGGAGGGGAGGAGAGAGGGAGCTGGATGGAAGGATGGATAGAGACGGCAGCCAGAGTAAAAGGAGGTCTTGCATGACGGAAGAGGGCTCTGCTCTGAGCGGGGGAGCGGACCCACCCCAGTAGGAGGGTGTGTTGAGAAGCCGCTGGCTGCAGTCAGGGCATCAATTTTGTATAGGAAGTGGCTTGTTGGAAGCGACGCGCTAACGTCAGCGTGGAGCACTTAGGCCGAGCGTGCCTCCTCTCTCTCTCTCTCTCTCTCTCTCTCTCTCTCTCTCTCTCTCTCTCTCTCTCTCTCTCTCGTTCTCTCGTTCTCTCTCTCTCTGTCTCCCCTCCTGCCTGTCTGTGAGCGCGGTGGCGGGCTGAGGGAGGGCTCTCTCCATGTGACGGGGGGGGGGGGGGGGGGGGGGGGGGGGGGAGAGAGCTGCCAGTTTGTGGAAGCATGTCCGACTCGAGCGCTACAGGACTCATCGCTAACAAGGTACTGTTGTGTTTGCGTGGCCGGTCTCTCTCCGTGATTTCTCCCTCTCTCTATGACTGTGTGTCTGTCTCTCCATCGATTTCTCTGTCTGTCTTCGCTACCCCTTCTGCTTCGAGCCACCGTCTCTCTCCCTAACTCTTTCTCTTCCTCTCTCTCTATCTCTCTCTCTTTGCGCTCCTCGGCTCTCTCTCTCCCTGTCCTATCTGTTGACAACCTCTCCCCTCCAGTGCCTTCTCTCTCTCCCTCTCGCTCTCTCTCTCTCTCCTCCACCTCTCATTCTCTCTTCTACCTGGCTGTTTCCTCCTGTACCCTGTACTCTCTCACTGCCTCAGCAGAAGTCTATTCTTGTTCACTCACTGTCAGCATCACCCCCCCCTCCTCCCCCCCCCCACCACAACCACCCATCCTCCCGTCCTCGGACACAGGACATTCTGTCTCTCTGTCTCACCTCTGTGGACCTCAGCAGGCTTCTCAGCAGCTTGTTGGAGGTACATCTGTTGATTAGCACCAGCACAAAGCGTCTTTAGTGTAAACCTTCATCCATCTCTTCTTCTTTCCTTTTTCTTCTAATGTCACGCTGTAAACCATATAAAGATACAGTAATGTCAGGACTCAGTTCTGTGCTTCTCAAATCAAAAGGTTTGGACTGATAGAAATGGAAAGGCAGAGAATTGAATAGTGTTGAATTCAGGTACATTTCTGTGGCATTAAAGCTAGGGAGCTTACTCAGTCGTTGCAAAATAGTTGACGTTTTGCATTTTGTGACCTCCAAAATATGCACTACAAGCTAATTCTGTCAATGATCTCTCTCCGATTGCAATGCTGAGCATGTGAGTCAACAAAAGGAGGGTGTATTCGTTACAGCGGAAAATAAATGAGGCCACCCAGTTCCCAGTGTTATTGGTGAAAACTGTTATTATTATCTAAGACTCCGTTCAGCAAGAGAGATCCACCAGCTGCAACATGTGTCTACTGCCCTCTACTGGTGTGACATTCACCTTGGTGAAGTAGTGTGACACAAAAAGGTTTGCTGCTCATCTTGTTTTCTCAGTGAAAAAACTAAGGTGCCCTTCTTTCTTTTATAAAAAGGTCACAGCAGGAATGTTCAATAATGTACCAGCAAAACGTTTGTCCTCACCCGGGCTAGAGGGTCGCAGTGTAGGGTCACTTCCTGGATGCTAGAGGGTCTAAGTGTGAGGTCATTTCCTGGATGTGTTTTGTGGTCAGAGGTTGGAGTACTTCAGGTTATCTTTAAGTTCTACAATGAGTTCCGGTGAATTTCTCTGTGACTGTTGTCTTCGTCCCGTTGTCTTTCTATTTCCTTTTTCGCTCCGAGCTCTTGAACACTCATCCTTCCACATGATCTTGCAGCCACATCTCACAGATGGTGTTGTCAGGCTACTGTAAGTATTTCTGCCACACTTGAATCAATCTCCAGAATCCTTTTTGTCTCTCTCACAGTCACAGCATCACACTGCCAACGTGTCTGATCCCAGATGCCTGTTTTGTCTTTTCACTTCAACCACTCAAGAAGGCGAAGCCTTCTCAAATGTGAATGCTCACCCACATACACTGACAAGTGAGGGCTAAGTTGCGGTGCAGAGAGAGTGATAAGCTTTCTACAAGAGGATCTGGGCTTCAGTCATTGTCACCCCCCCCCCCCCTCCACCCACACACCAAGTATCAGAATCTGGACTGTGAAGCAGGCAGGGAAGATATCAGGTGAAACTAAGGCAGAGCTCTTCTGGTTGGAACAAGACATGCTGGTCACAGCTGTGTCTTTGTGGCAGTTGAGCTCTGAGGAGTCTGTGGAACATGGATAGGTGACAGCAAGGCGTTGTTCGTCTCATCACCACACACAGACACACTATTAGAACAAGAAAACCCTGTACCACAGTTTCTCATGTGACATCATGAGACAGGTGTTCAGGCAATAAAACTTCAAAGGGGATAAAAAGGCAAACAATATACATAGGGATTCTCTGCCTGAAATATGGAATATTGTTACTAGTCTAGGATTCTCACCGTAAAGTTTGTGTTTCTCAAATCCATGCTATATCTGTGTTGTGTGTGCAATCATCCTTGATCCTGTAGCTTAGCCAGTCTACCTATTTAGCATCGGCTAAAAACGCGCCATCTTTCACTGGACCCCTATGTTAGGATTTTCAACACAGTCATCGACATTATATTTCCATGGTCGACAGTAACAGGACCAGCGTCTAGCTAATTATGCTTTGTCTCTTCCTGTGGTGTTATCATCAGATGCTAGCTCCCCTCTGGCGCTCTTTGATATTTAAATGATACGCACACACACACACACACACGTACACATGCACACACACGCCCAAACGGTGCAGTCAGGCAGCTCAACAGGAATCATGGCGCAAAGAAAATGTAACATTTATGGGATTAAGGAAAGGGGGGGGGGGGTGGATACGGGAGCCAGGTGAAAAAAGGAAAGGGAGGAAGAAAGGAGAGGGAGTGGAGAGGGGAGGGCTGCTGTTGTTATTGAGCTATATTTGGCAGTCCTGTGTGGGTGTATCCGTCTGGTGTGCGAGGTGTCCTTCCTTCCCAGGAAGCCCTGCCTGCACCCAGCAGGGACGGAGAGAGACGACCAGGGGGACTGGTGAGTGCATGAAGGCGTTCAGGGCACATCGACAGCGTATGTGTGTGTGGGTGTGTGTGTGGACACGTGTGTGGGACTAACACTGTCCAGCAAGTACGATAAGGTGAGGGAAGAGTGACGCGCTGCTCATGCTCATCAATTCTCGTCATGCCGAACTGTAGCTTTCGATACCTTTGGCAACAGTGTTGGGGCGGGCTGCACGCAAAGTTATTGCTGTGATTAATGACGACAAAGGCACAGAACAAGCACCGCTGACAGAGTCGGGCTCTGTGTTGCGTGTAAAGTACATTTAGAGCATCTGCTGCAAACCCCGACAGAATACCTCGCGAGCTGACCTTTGGGGGTTTCTTGGGCTCAGCACAGGAGCTGAGGTGCGTTCACTAGCTAGCTGGTACTTGGTATGTTGTTGCAGTGCTCACGCACAGGCTCCTCTGGGAGGGCTGCTTTGGAAAGCAAAAGGAAGCACCAATCCTAAGTCAGCTGCACCATGGGCCAGGCCATGTAGTCAGCTCACTGGTTATTCAGCATAATAGCAGCCGGGACCCACAACGCTGCAGTAATTGATGTGGCACCAGGAGGAGGTTGGAGGATCAAAACATGGAGGGGATTTGCAATCTGTGGGAGTTTTGTGGACTTGACGTGGGCTCGCATTTTTCCCGAGAAGACGGCAATGTTCTTTTGTTGGGGGCCCAGTCTATCTTCAGTTTCTCTGTGGGTGCCGTCTGTGCTGATGTCTCCTCTTCCCTCGCCTTCTCCCTCTCCCGTTGCACCATTCCCCCCCGTCGCCATATCCCCCTCTCCCTCCCTTCTTTCTCCTCCTCTCCTCTGTCCAGGGTTCAGCCGATTCCTACACGAGTAGACCTTCGGATTCCGACCTGTCCCTGGAGGAAGACCAGGAGGCGTCTCGGCGTGAAGCCGAGCGCCAGGCTCAGCTGCAGCTGGAGAGGGGCCAAGGTCAGCTGGCACATTGTCAGAGTCAGTCCCGTGTCCTCTAGGCCTGTAGTCTTCAACCCTGGTCCTCAGGGCCCACTGTCCTGTGTGTCGTCGAGTTTTCCCTGCTCCTAATTCAAATGAATGGGTCCCGATCAAGCTCTGTAGAAGCGTGGTAACGTACGAAGGTGTGCTGGAGAGGGGGAGCATCTAAAACATACAGGACGGTGGGCCCTGACGACCAGCTGATTGTACATTTACATTTAGTCATTTAGCAGACGCTCTTATCCAGAGCGACTTGATTGTAACCTTTCATGTATTTTTAAACTTTGTTTAAGATAGTGTTGGAGTAGTATTTACCTATGTATCTTTAAATATGCAGTCACTGAATAAAAAATCACACCCTGTAATCAGCACTGACCAAAAGGCTAGAAATGTAGAACATTTAATTAATCCAAAATTCGTATAGATGTTTTTTGTAAAACATTTGATCAAATTTGCCGGCGTTTCTGCACAGTCCAAACCGGTAGCTTTTGCCGTGAAAACCAACGTGAGTTACTGTGGGGCGCTCGATGAGGATTGTCCCGTCCAAGGTGCTGCCATCAACTTTGAAACCAAAGACTTTCTACACATAAAGGAGGTGAGCTACGTTTTACTCCTCTTGCAAACTTCTTCAAAGCTATTTCCTTTCAAGTTATGTACGAAAGCCCTTAGAGCAGTGATTCACTATTTGGCCGTGGGTTATTAGCTGCAGCGAGCGCTTTGGTTCTCTCTCCCGTGTAGAAATTCAGCAATGACTGGTGGATTGGACGGCTGGTGAAGGAGGGAGCGGACATCACCTTCATCCCCAGCCCCGTGAAACTGGAGGCCATGAGAATCAAGCAGGAGCTGAAACAGGCACAGACGTCAGAGTTCACTCTCACGCCCTCGCCCTCCGTTTCTAATTGAGGGTCCCTCACTTCTTGACCCTCCCTTTCCGCCACCACCCCCCACCCCCACCTCCCTCCCTCCCTCCTAATGGTAAAGGTGTGTCAATGTACTCACAGCAGCTTAAGATAGTTGTCTCTTCTCATCTCTTTGTTGTTGTTGTCATGTCATGGCGTCCCGCAGGAAGGCTAGGAACGCCTCGTCCGGGGGCAGGAGATCCACACAACCATCTTCAGG
The DNA here is from genome assembly GCF_038355195.1 of Osmerus mordax. NCBI lineage: Eukaryota > Metazoa > Chordata > Actinopteri > Osmeriformes > Osmeridae > Osmerus > Osmerus mordax. The sequence continues at coordinate 6,670,722 of NC_090056.1, read as the reverse complement.
TGAATAGCAGGGGGCGTGGCTAAGAGCCATCTGTCTGTGTCTGTGTGTCTGGCTCAAGGGGCGGCCAATCCCTGGTCCTGTCGACCAATAAGATTCAGTCTTTGGTATCAGGGAGTCAGGTGGCTGAGCGGTTAGGGAGTCGGGCTAGTAATCTGAAGGTTACCGGTTCGATTCCCGGCTGTGAAAATGATGTTGTGTCCTTGGGCAAGGCACCCTACTTGCCTCGGGGGGAATGTCCCTGTACTTACTGTAAGTCGCTCTGGATAAGAGCGTCTGATAAATGACTAAATTTAAATGTATTTGTCTGGGATGCCGTCAGTCAGGTAATAAGGGGAGCTAATGTTGGACTGGATCGGTTATCAGTTACCCAGGAGTTGATCCTGAATGGTCACCTCAGGCCTTTTTCTACACCATCATGGTGAGAAGTAACTACTACTAACAGAATGTACCAACAGTCTACATGTACCACCACAAGATTGTACCCCATCTACGGTGTCAGACAGCGTGCTCACAATAAAAGTGAAGCGTCTCAATATGATGTCAGTGACTTAGTAAATCTTTATAAACCCATCCTTTACCGTTTCATTAGCCTTAGCCGCCATCTCTCGCTAAAGCATATCTTCTCTTGTTTTTGAAAGCCAAACAGAAGCAGAAACAGGTAAGTGTGTGTTTGCAGCTTCTCGGGTCTGCATGTGGACCAAAGACAGGCATGGACACAGAGAGAATAACTAGCATTCTCTCCTCAAACACGAGCCTCAGAAGCACACAGAGTTATCCTCTCATTGCATCACTCTGGTGGGAGGCTAGCCTCCCAGACCTGGCGCGGGGTGCACATGACGTGTGTGTGTGTGTGCGTGGGGCGCGGTCGGGGTGTGTTCTTGCAAGTATGTGTGTGCTGCTGCTCTGTCGCTGCGTCCGTGTGACGGTCTGCATGTTGTTCTTTCCGTCTTTGCAGGCGGAGCACTTGCCGCCGTATGATGTGGTTCCTTCCATGCGGCCCGTGGTGCTGGTGGGCCCCTCCCTGAAAGGCTACGAGGTGAGAGGGGCCGTCGACAGGGAGACCTCCCCCCCAACACACACACCATTCATTACACAGGCAAAAAAATCAAAAACTCAAAGCCTTTGGCAGATCGTATTACACACACACACAGATTGGTTGCTCAGATGGAAGATGGAATTTGATATCTATTTTTGTATACTTTCCCGGTACAATATCCCATAGAATAATAATAGAATATGTTATATAAGATGGACTGAAATAGGCTAGCATTAGCTTGATAAACCAACCTGCGGACTGACTTATGAGGCTTGTAATTAAATGAAATCTCTCTGTATCTTTCTCTGTTCACCATTTGCTCTCTTCTCTACCTCCCTCTCTCCTCCTCTGTGAGTGAGGAGGCTGTGTGCCAAGCCGCTTGTTTTGTGTGTGTGAAATATTTATGCATCGCTCTGCTGATGTGCTTTGGGGATGCTCCAGTGGTGTACGTCAGCCGTGCCTCTCCCTGCCACCTCTTTCGCTTATTCTCTCTCTCTCTCTCTCTCTCTCTCTCTCTCTCTCTCTCTCTCTCTCTCTCTCTCTCGTTTCCTATTTTTCTCAAATTTTGGATAATTTTTTCATTACGGTTATTATTATCATTCTTTTACATTTTTCTTCTTTTTCTTTCTCTGTTTTTTTATTGTCCTTTAACATTTCACTCTTTCTTCCTCTCCCTGTCCCTCCATCTCTCTCTCAATCCCTTTCTATCCCTCTCTCTCTCTCTCTCTCTCTCTCTCTCTCTCTCTCTCTCTCTCTCTCTCTCTCTCTCTCTCTCTCTCTCTCTCTCTCTCTCTCTCTCTCCCGGAGAGTGGGACGGCAGCTGCACTGCTGGTTTTATCATTATTATTATTTCACAACACATCCATTTTTCAGGTTTGCTTGAAAATAGAATGCCTCTTACACATGCACACATGCACACACACACACTCAAGGTTTCTCTTTCTACGTCATCCTCTGCAGTGCTCATCTCTATTTAAGACACGCTGCCATTTCCAGTTATATCAACTCATGCCCTCTGTGGAGAAGAACTCACCCTACCTAGATAGTGTAAATATACATTGTATATACACTAAATATATGCCCAGAATACTGTAAAGAACAGGCCTCAGATGGCACTTTAGAACCTCAAGATAGGAAGCAGCGTAGCTCTTTTCTGTTTGACGTAGCAACAATAGTGTGATTTTCGACAGGCTTGCGAGGGGAGGGACCGAGGGTGAAGAGAAAAGGAGCGGGGTGGAGAGAGGGAGACTTGTGAGGTCAGTTTAACATGGTTTCCATCTCCTATCCTAGGTGACAGACATGATGCAGAAAGCCCTGTTTGACTTCCTGAAGCACAGGTTTGATGGGAGGTGAGTACGGGAGCCGCCAGTCATGGCGACTTCGAGGGGCCCTCAGCATGCTTTGACTCTGACACCATCCGTTCACCTCGCGGGTCTTCTGATTAAGCGCGCTGGTGAATGCCCTCTCTGTAGGATCTCCATCACACGGGTCACGGCCGACCTGTCCTTGGCCAAACGGTCGCTGCTGAACAAGAAAGCCATCATGGAGAGGTCCAACACGCGCTCCAGCCTGGGTGAGCTGCATGAGCTTCTTCAGAGAGGACGTTTAGGAAACCATCCTGTCAGTCCAGTCGTCCAATATGAATTAGGTACTACGGTTCTTCTAAATTATTCATCGCCCTCTCTCTCTCTCTCTCTCTCTCTCTCTCTCTCTCTCTCTCTCTCTCTCTCTCTCTCTCTCTCTCTCTCTCTCTCTCTCTCTCTCTCTCTCTCTCTCTCTCTCTCTCTCTCTCTCTCTCTCTCTCTCTCTCTCTCTCTCTCTCTCTCCTCATTCCTAGCTGAGGTCCAGAGTGAGATCGAGAGGATCTTTGAGCTGGCTAAGACCCTCCAGCTGGTAGTGCTGGACGCAGACACGATCAACCACCCTGCCCAGCTCCTCAAGACCTCCCTGGCCCCCATCATCGTCTACGTGAAGGTGTCCTCGCCAAAAGTGAGTGCGCAGACACACACACACACACATACAGAGGATGCTGATGTCTTTCCTCATCATCTTGTCTCAACGGCTCTTTGTCTCTCTCTCTCACACAAACAGGTTCTTCACAGGCTCGTCAAATCTCGAGGGAAGTCTCAAAGCAAGCACCTGAACGTCCAGATGATGGCTGGAGACAAACTGGCCCAGTGTCCCCCAGTATGTACCATCCTTACAGTGGTAGAAACACTGACCATTTAAGGGCATTGATGTCAGGACCCACTGCTTCATATCGAGTACATGAATGTTGAACAATCTGCTCCTTGTTGTTATGGTCACTCCGTGTGTTGTACTTTGGTGAATGGTTATCGTCAACATTTGTATGTATTTCGTTATTTTCATGTAACTTGTGCAATTTGTTGTCCTTTGTTCTGACCATGTGCCTGATCTCCTCTCCGCCAGGAGATGTTTGATGTCATTCTAGATGAGAACCAGCTTGAGGATGCGTGTGAACACCTGGCTGAATATCTAGATATATACTGGCGCGCCACTCACCTGCCCGGCTCCGCCCCCCTCAACCCCTTATTGGACCAAAGCGTGGTCACACCGCCCTCTGCAAACTCCAGTCAGCAGGTGAGTGCTAATTCAGATAGTAATGGTCCACAGCTCCGTAGTGATCAGGAGCTGCGACTCATTTGAGTTTTGTTTATGCACTGACAGTTCTCTGAGACTCATTTGAGTTTTGTTTAGGCACTGACAGTACTCTGAGACTCATTTGAGTTCTGTTTATGCCCTGACAGTTCTCTGAGACTCATTTGAGTTTTGTTTATGCATTGACAGTTCTCTGAGACTCATTTGAGTGTTGTTTATGCCCTGACAGTTCTCTGAGACTCATTTGAGTTTTGTTTATGCACTGACAGTTCTCTGAGACTCATTTGAGTTTTGTTTAGGCACTGACAGTACTCTGAGACTCATTTGAGTTTTGTTTATGCCCTGACAGTTCTCTGAGACTCATTTGAGTTTTGTTTATGCACTGACAGTTCTCTGAGACTCATTTAAGTTTTGTTTATGCCCTGACAGTTCTCTGAGACTCATTTGAGTTTTGTTTATGCCCTGACAGTTCTCTGAGACTCATTTGAGTTTTGTTTAGGCACTGACAGTACTCTGAGACTCATTTGAGTTTTGTTTATGCCCTGACAGTTCTCTGAGACTCATTTGAGTTTTCTTTATGCATTGACAGTTCTCTGAGACTCATTTGAGTGTTGTTTATGCACTGACAGTTCTCTGAGACTCATTTGAGTGTTGTTTATGCACTGACAGTTCTCTGAGACTCATTTGAGTTTTGTTTATGCCCTGACAGTTCTCTGAGACTCATTTGAGTTGTGTTTATGCATTGACAGTTCTCTGAGACTCATTTGAGTTTTGTTTATGCACTGACAGTTCTCTGAGACTCAGGAACTCATAGAGTGATCCCTGCTGCCACACACCTGGGTGAGTTTGCTTTTTTTTGCTTTGTTGTTTTTTGCTCCTTTTTCTTTTCTTTCCCAAGTGGCTCATACTTACTTTGACACAAATTAATAAAATAATGGTTCTAAAAATATCCACTGACTGGATTCGAATTGTCAAGTGTAGGCCTACTGTGTTTTCATTTCGCTGTAATAATTGGAAATAGCAAGGTGAATGGGACTACGCTATAGAATCCCTTTCAAAAGTGATCAGTCTTTGTGTGGTTATCCAATGTTATCCAAAGCAGTGTGCAGGAGGGAATTTTATTGTACAGGTCAAATGCACTTCCACTGAGTTATGCCTTCCCCAAGGTATTGAACCGTAAGGTTCTGTGAGCAAAATTGCAAGTTAACAAACAGTGATAGGCGGCAGTGCATTATGGGTAGCTAATTCTGTAAACACTGCACCTAGATTGGGATTGCTCGTGGACTAACGCCGAATTATTACCTATAGGTAGCAGAGGACAGGTCTGGCTGTGAAACACCCACAAAGCATTGTGAATGGACAGTTGCATCTCTTGACAATCTGACCCTAATCCCTGTCCTCCCCCTTCTCTCACCACTTTCACTGGTGTTACCTTAAAACATGTCCCCCATCCCCCTCCCTTCTCCCTGCAGGATCAGCGCCCTTGCTATTGGCCGGGGGTCAACAGGGGTCACCAGAGGTCACTCGGCCCTCAGTGGGCCTTGCCACCATCTCCACAGGCCACGCCCTGTCTGTTCCCCAGGAAGCCGAGGGGCGAAGGGGGGGAGAGAGGGAGAGAACACCCACAGCCTGGGAGACAGACAGACGGGGGGTGGAGGGAACAGAATGCGGTTGAGTTGGAGGACAAAGATGGCTGAAAAGAGCAAAGATCCACCATCACCAGTAAAGAAGCCCCCAGCCCGTGTTACCCTGCCAGCAGTCCCTGCTCCCCCTCCACACCACGTCTCAGGGCTGCTTCCTGCTGCAGCGCGCCTACTGGTTAGAACTCAGCCAGCTTAGCGACCACCAGCCGGCCCCCTCTTACCACCATCGTCCCCCACCTCCTCTGTCAGTACTAAGACCCCCCCACCCCCCTAACTCTGACCAATACTGTTGCACCATTCCATGTGTGTCCGTTAAGGGCTGGCCCCCCCTGACCACAGATGGACTGTTCCAGCACTACGGTGAGACCCACCCCACCCTGCCAGAAACCCAGCGTTTCACAAAGCTTTGACTGTAGCGCGGCAGCCTTTGCCACCCAAACAACAACAACAAAAAACTCTCAAATCAGAATACAAATGTGTAGCTTCCTGCCCATTATTTCCTGGTCCCAAAATTGAAAGCGGAAAGAAAATAACACACGTCCTTAAGTATTGGTACCAAGTCTTCCTTCACCGCAATTCTCTGTGAGATCAGATCCTACAAGCAACCAAACGTTTGCCGAATGGTCCACTGGGAGGTAGCAGAGTGGTCAGCACGATTTATATGGGTGTCCAGACCCCAGAGGAACACTATGGTCTTCTCCTCTTCTACAGCTTGTTATTTTGATTGCTTGCTCAATGTTTTGGGGAGTTTATTTGTTTTTGTCCCTAAACATGTTTTTGTTGTATTTTTGCACAGTAGTTATCTAACAAGCTCGATTTGATCCATCTTCTGAAGACTCAAACATGCATGAAAGCACAAACTTGCTTTGTTAGTTATTGTAATCATGTCCTTGAATGTATCAGCAAGCACTCCAAATGCCACAGACAAGATGGCAGTGTAGTGACAGCACAACCCTTAACAGCACAAAGTTGAAATGCACCAAATGGAGTGGCTAGAAACCCAGGAAGTGTCTGTTTAGGTTCCTGTTTTTCACTCGAGATACAGTTAACTTGCACATCTCACACATGCAATTAAAAAACTCCAAATGTTGACCCAAGCAATTATCTTCCTTACAGATACTTTAATAATCGTTCGTTAGCCCTGATTATCTGACAGTGTGAGAGAGACTCGGTGGTGTATGAACTGAATAGACAGGGTAGAAAAGCATGCTCCACACACACAAACACACACACACTCCAAAAACAAAATCCACATAATCAAGAATGTATTTGTTGCATGCCTTACATTACTTAACAGCCTCCTGTCTCTAGTCATGTATACATTCCATGATATAACTGTTAAGCCCTTACTTCCACTATTGTTCTGTCTATGAAGGTCCAACAATGTCAGGTGACCATACACCAACAGACACACACATACACAAACACATACATACTCCAACTCACACAAGCACAAACAGACACACACAAACTGTGTGTTTTAACTGACAATCTGAAAGACAGCTACGTTGGTTTATTTTTGCATCACTAGTTTAATGACCGAAACAGCGCTCTTGGAATAAGTGATTCAATGTGCCGCACTTCTTGCGGACACAGTTCTTATAGGGGGGAGAGTGACATCTAGTGGTGATATCTGTGCATTACATACAGTATCAGGTTATATCTTTTCTTATTAGAACCTGCTTTATCATGCATAGAAGAAATGGAACTGATAGAAGTAGGAGTACAATAATATAAGTAAATAGACCATATGACCTTCCATCTTCAATGTAGATCAGCCTTATATGTTCGTCATTTGTAGACAGTGTTATGCAAACATTAGAAAAATTGACTTACAATAGCTTGAAATTATTCAGCCTGTTTTAAATATTCCTGATATGTCAAAGACCACTGCATGACAGTGAGTGAGCCCCCCTTCGCTACCACACACACACACACACACACACACAAACTAGTGACTGTGTCAGCAATGCAAATCATTATCTGGTGTAATTCCACACTGTGTGAAACTATACATGAATTCAACCAGTACGTCACACTTAATCATTCAAAGTATGTGTGCATGACATACATTTTATTTTCTCTGCCATTAGAAAGGCTTTTCAGGTCTATGGTCACACCATATTTCAGTTAATATCCAAAATGTTTTTAGTTTTTTTTATATTGTGTAATAATCCCATGTATTATTATGATGTCTTTGTATATACTGTATATGTAATGCTCTGCTCTTCCTTATTAGTATCAAGCTAAAAAAAAATAGCTAAATAAAATCGACAAACACTGACAGAAGTTCTGAAAGAGGTTCTACCAAGACAGGAAGTGTTGAAGCCTCAGACCGCATGTGTTTCCTTACAAATGTGTATTTTCTCTCTCTCTTCTTCATATGCAGCACATATGAGTTGGGACTATTTTACTTAATGCATACATGGACAATCCTTAGCGGTTCCGAGTGCTTGTGCAAGGCTTAAGAAGTCTGTGCAACAGTACCACGGGATGTGACACATCTCAGCTGCAACTCCTCCATCCAGTCAACATCAGCCCCCTCGTGCAGAACACTCTTTCATCTCGCAGGTCATCCCTTCAACCGCAACTACAAGAAAATAAAGGATCAAATCTTTCGAAAATTCCAAAGCACACTTCTATTTCAAACAGCTATCATTTTGTTTGATTTGTCTTTTTCTCTGACATAACCTAAATTCTGTATGCAATACAAAGTCGAGCATTGGCTAACAGTAGCTGAGACTATCAACAACCCACTTCTGTCAAGGACTGGGTCAAATTGCACTACTATGATTTCTATGTTTGCTTTACAATGCAATAAATGCACTTAATCTAATGCTGTGCCCACCTCCAATGCAGAACAGGGTGTTCAGTATGATAATGATGTCCACATGTCCCATGGCTCTAGAATCGTGTACATACAGCCAACCCTACTGTACCAAGAGCGTGTGGCCAGAATCAGTCTGTTCTCTGCAGCACACAATGGAAAATAAAAAGGTGAATCAATAAACAAAGCATTTTAGCTGTGTTTACAACTGTCTGCTTTTGTTACGCCTGAAAGGTTTTTTTATGTCTCAGTTCAGGGCGAGCCCTGTATTTAGCCCACTAAATGACCTACACCTTGTGTACCGAACACTGTGTCCTCTATGTTCAGCTATGAGAGAATGTGCTTGAGCGATAATTCTGTGCTGTTGCAGCATGCCCCAGCAGAGGGCAGAGATGACACAGTCAGGTCTTGGCTGAGGATTCCATTACAGATCATTTATACACGATTGTGTATTACACTGTGAGAAGGATAGAGATCTTTTAATGGATCCTCCTTCTATTCCTATCTATTGTTTTCTCGTATTTTTTTCCCTCCCTTTATGTCTCCCTCCTCCTTTTGGGATGATGACACTACTAGAAAACTATTTTAAAGCACTACTCAAACTAACCTTGAGATCAAAACACCACCAACACAGAATAGCCACCATTAACTATATACACAACCCCAGCACCAAATTGACCAACAAACACAGAAACAAACGACGACTTCGGAAAACAGAGGACAGGTGAGGTTTGACTGGGATACAGACGAACTGCTGATTGGTCTGAAGCAGTTGCACTGGTGACAAGGAATGGAGCCAATCACAAACAGACACCTGAATGTAGCAATGAGAGTGAGGGTAGAAACAGAAGGGAAGACAAAACACTCTGCGAACGCAGACAGAAATTTAAAAATATGTAAACACGTGGCTGTAACAAAGTATGAACCAAAATGATTTAGTATTCAGATCCCAAATATTCAAAAAAAAATAAAACCCTGAAAGAGATCATCATAATAGTTAGCATCTCTATTTAATTCCCACAACATAATCCCTCATGCCCATCAGCCCTAAGATAACACTGCCAACCACTCTCCACAGCTGGGCCGCAGTGCTGGCTGGTGTGTCCCAGAGCCAGGACCCACCAACCCTGGCATGGACGCCACTCACCAGGCTGGTCTGGGCCAGCTGGCCTCCCCTGGCCTCTTTACTGACCTCCCTGTCCAAAACTGACACTGAGGGCAAGGATGGACACAGACCTCATCAGTATACACACCTCCATAGAGGATGGAAATGCCATTGAGTTTAATACAAAGAATACAATGCCACTAGATGCATACGTTTTTGCAATGGAAATACTATTGACTGAGCTGTTTAGCTACTACACAACCCAAGGCAACTTCCTAGTCCTTCAATAGTGACACTTTGGGCTGCAAAAAAGAGACTGGAGGTACAAGATGTACTGTACTGAGGGTGCAAGATGTACTAGAACTGTACAAGAGGGAGAAGGGGTAGATGGGGGGGGGGTAACTGAAACAATGCTCTCGCTTTTTTTGTCTGTTGTCGATAATTATTCCAAAAGGACATCACTGTTTCCATATGCCGCACTCGCTCACACAGTTTCTGCTCCATTTCCTGTCAGTAGCTGATTTCTACTTTTTCTATGTGTCCATTTCCTCATGATGATGGACCATCTGTCATGTAGTTGAGGATAGAACTCAGGCTTTCTCTGACAGCCAACATCACTCGTTCGCTTTATGGCTCTTGCTCTCTCTCGCGCTCTGTCTTTTTCTCTCTCTCTCTCTCTCTCTCTCTCTCTCTCTCTCTCTCTCTCTCACGCTCTCTCTCTCTTTCTCTGAAAAACACACATGCTCCTACTGCGACGAAACATGTCCTAAATAGATTCAGATGACCTAACATAGGTTCTTTCCACAAACTGTAAATAGATGCAGTGTGAACACACACACAGACAGACACACACACAGGCATTAGGCATCACAGATAATGTACATGCACAACACCATCTGGTTCTGCCTTCATTCTGCTTCTGAAATGATCAGATGTACAGTATGCAAGCTTTTGCACTTTATGCTATGTCCTGACAGCTGTGACCCCCATTCTGTAGCAGGGCATGATGGCACAGCTTTTGATTTATTTTACGTTTGCAATGAAACACAGTGCCACTCGTGTTTTGGCATTGCTCAAAGGCTCCCTTTGCACAGATGCTAATTTCAGTTTACAAATATTGCAGTAACATTCTGGGGTGAGTCAGGGTTGACACGTGTTACTGCTCCTTCCTGACAGTGTCTCACACACACACATGTACACATTACATTCACACACACACGCACACCATATTGGGAGGTGTCACTTTAGTGCTTATGATTATTTACAACCACCTGCCCCTCTACCCTGCAGTCTGCATCAGGAAGAGCCTCAAACCTACTGTTCAATATCTCATTTACCCAAATGAGAGGTGAGGTGAGAGGAAGTTCAGCCCGGATCCTGTCTATGTGATCTCTGCGCTAATCTTGCCTATTGATTTAATATGTTTAGGGGTCATTGTACTGTATCACAGCACACCTCGTATTAGGAAACAATCTCAACCTTAGATGAATCATATGAACAAGCATTTACCTGATAATAGCATGTTAGAATTTTGTGACCATTTTTTTAAACTAATCCTTCAAAGTGTAATGTGTGTCCATAGGAATGTTGCTGTGCACTAGGTGACTCGCAGACTAGCCTCAAGCATTACCTTTGCTAAGCTTTGTGGTAAGTACGATGACTATAGCAGTTGATATGAATAAATAAAGCAGTTTCCAATAAAGTTCAATAAGAAAATTGGTTAGTAGAAGATAGTACCAAAGTGATCCACATATCCGTAGCAGGGACATGACTGTTTACATTTACATTTATTCATTTAGCAGACGCTTTTATCCAATGTGACTTCCAAGAGATACCTTTACAAAATTGTATAGGTCAACAACGAGATAGCCCCAAACATTGCGGGTAGCCAAAACATGAAGCATACATTGTGAAAACCAAATAAGGGCCAAAGGCCAGAACCACAAGAGCATGCAGTTAAACAAGTTACAACTAGAGAGGGTACAATTTCTGGGGAAATTGTAGGGTGTGCTTGCTTGCGTCGGTTGCACAGGGGTCCGTTTTTGAATGAAATTTTTACAACAGATTTCTGTATATTTTATATGAAAATGCATACTTATTATTTATAAAGATTAAATAGATTTAAAGGAATTTTTTTTGGCTGCTCATTTACAACTGAAAATACGAGTGAAGTGTAGAATGAAATAGATGTCTTCTCATTTCCCCTGCAAGAGGCAGCCTCATCGTTGAATCAAAACGAATAAATTTGGCAGACCGGTGTAAAAATGGACCTAATCTCTATGACTTAAACGTCATTTTAAGTTTTTCCCTTCTCGTGATATTTTCAGGCATGTAGCCTACTCATTGCATTCATTCATTAATAAAAAAAACCTTTGAAGATTATTCTACGACGTTACCCGGCAGTAGAAGATGGAATCGCGATTCAGACAGTCCCATCTGCTAACTGAAAATATGCCCCCCAAAACGTAAATAAGCTTGACATTTATTTAGTGGAAAATCGCTCATTCATAAAAAGCTCACTGGTAGCGATCATTGTCAGTAACAACGCAAAATGCGATATAGCCCTGTGTGGAGAAGCTGCCCCGGTAAATTGTACTACTACGGTACAGTACTAGTAGACTACTGCTGTGTTCGTCTTGGTAGCGATTGCGTTGGTTGAATTGGATTTAACGTTCCGTTGTACGGTTTAGGCTGAAATTAATTATTTTCATGAACAGATTGGCAAAGGTTAGGCTGTGGCAATGAAGTTCAGGTTAGTAGTTAGATAGACTTTTGATTAAGTAAGGGGAGTGCCGAACATGTTCTGTCGCCGTTTGACTTCCTACAGCTGTGTAGATGTTTTTGTAGTGTCTCGCGTAGGCTACAGCATTGCAGTGAGCAACACTGGTTTGAAACCACAGGTAATGATAATTTCACCCATAAATCGTTTACTTGTAATGTAATGTCATAATAAATCCTACAAGGAAAATGTATTTGTGAGGAATGTTTATTTTAAAGATTGAAAACAGATGCATCATAGACCACTGTAGTATGTGTTGCCCGGGCAACAGAGGCTAATGTCATGATGCTAATGCTTCAGTGAAATAGTAGACTAGACTAGACTACCGTTTCCAAAAGTAGATGTGGGCCTACTTCCTTAATAATATCAGCTAATATTGTACATTACATTTCATAATTGTGTTTCACATCACAAAGTAAAATGAGTAAATAGTTATCACCCTGGCCTCTTTGCTTGTGGCGTTCCTACAGCTGCCTTGCAGTAAAGCTATAGTTAGCCTAGCTATCCCCCAAGTTAACAGATGTGAAACGAATGTTCTGCTACAGGTAGTCACGCGTGTTTTCGTGACGTTAGTGACGTAGTGACGTTAGTAACGTCAGTGACTGTGGCTAGCAAATTAGCCACCGTTAGCTTCACTTTTCACCACAAAAACGCAATTTCTACTTAAACCATGCAACGGAACGTAAATAAAAATACAACCAACGCAATCGCTACCAAGACGAACCTTTTGACACCGCCGTTGTGTATGTAGTCCAAATATTGACTGATCCTTAGGGGGGCGAAAATAAATAAAGAAATAAATAAATAAATATATATGTGAGAGAACAAAGGTTGTGCTCTCGCCGAAGGCTTGAGCACACCCAATTAAACAACATGAACCTGAAAAGTGCAAGAGTGTACCTGTAGAAAAGCAAGCAACAATAATATATTTCACAGCGAGTACAATCATTTTAAATCAGTTACAGCTAACCAACAAGAGCAACAAGTCTCTCAATAAGAGTCATTTGTGATCCTGGAGGAAACTAACATCAGGTCCAGCAAATCATTCCTAAGTACCGTTGTACTCCCGGAACAAGTGCACCTTGAGCCTTTTCTTGAAGGTGGGGAGACAGTCAGTGTCTCTGATGGAGGTGGGGAGTTAATTCTAGTTTGCTACTTCTGACCTTGATTACTTGCAGCCCTTTAGTCGACCATTTTATTATTCTCTCTATGTTCTATACTGTACTGTTGATTCTCTATATTCCCACATGTAGGAGCAGAGTCTAGGCCCCAGGTGAATTCTCATAGAGACACGTTGAAATGGACACTAGAGTTTCTAGTGTCAACAGACCAGTTGGGTGACGCTGAGGGGACACAGACTTCAGTTACGGAAGATTACTTTTGTAAATTGTAGATGTACTCTCTACAATACTACAATTGTCTAGGCACTCTACAATACAGTACTGACTTTTAAAAAGGAGACAACTATGACATGTAGAGATCATCTTCATTGAACATTATCCAAGAGTGTATTAGTGTAGCTGTTCTTAAACCAGGGAATTTAATCATAAACACATCACCAAAGTGTGGTGTGCCATGATTCAGGAGGACACTATCAGACAGAATTAGTAGAAGAGGACACAGCAAGAAATACGCAGTATTTCACTAGGCAAAGATTATTGATATTTCTTGTAGGTGTTTACCATTCCGTGGGGGTGCTTAAGCACGAGCAAGCACCTCCCCCCTACGACACACACACGAATACACACGCACAGACATGCACACACACACACACACCCTCCAACGCCGCCTCTGCTTTGTCAATATGGGGTGTTGCTTGTAGGAAAGAAAATCTATTTGATTCATTTTCAATTCGGTAAAAAGAAAGTCAATTATTTGAAAGGGTCTTGAAATGATGAAACTTTGGATATCCACATATACAATATACAGAGTTATAGATGTGCTGACGCTATACAAACCCATACTGTATGTATATTCCCACAATGTCACGTGATTCTCTCCCAGTAGGGTTGTGTCTTTCCTTCATATATATGCTGATAGAACAAAGTGGGATTGAGGGAAGATGCATTGGGTTGTAAACTGTGGACGAATGTCAGTATGAAGGATGAATTCCACTGCCTGGCAAAATTGCTTTGACCCAAAGGCCAATAACCTACCGTGGGCAATGACTGAGCAGGAGTAAGAGAATTAGCTGGGAGGTAGCTAGGCACTAGAGAATCCACCTAATTTACTTAGCCTTTTAATTTCCCATTGTGTTGTCGGGAGGGGTGATATCCATACAGTGCTAGCCTTCGAGGTGTGAAAGGCAGCACGTCTGATTGGAGATGTCCCCTCCCCTGACCTGATCCTCCAGGCAGACGATGGACACCTGCAGAGGGCTCCAGACTCCTGGGGGATCAAACCACTACCAGGGATCATGGTCATGTGCAATACCCCCGGATGACAACATTATACTGACTGGGGAAAGGTGCTATTCCTCAATTTAGTCTTTGGAAGGCTATTGCAAAAATAGGTTTGTTGAGGGATAGGCCTACCCAATGCATTTTAGCCATGTTTTTATTTGTTCTCACTTTTGGTATAATTAGATCTGACCCGTAAAGTTAATCATGCTTGTGTGCTAATACAGTAGATCACGACCGCAAATAGCACACCAGGGGAAAGTGATCAGATTACGATCAAATAAGGCAGGCTTTTCCTAATACTCTAGATAGGTTCAATCTAGAGTATTCTAATTAAATTAGAAATTTTAGTATTCAATTCACGTGTGATAATCCATTGTCTGTTAAATTTGAACGATAAAAGAAAGTGTTTCTCTATTAATGCTCTTGACTTCATCCAGTAGTTCAGTTGAACGAACATCCATACAGCGGTGGTGAGGTCAGTTCCTCGTCCCTGGCATTATTGATGTTGAGGAGTTAAGTCAATCTAATGATTTAATTTGTAGCAAGCCAAGCAACAAGCTGAAATGGGTCGACTAGTAGAAAGACCTACTCGGTCAACTGGAAAACTGACATAGGCTATAGCTGTGGTCTAACTATGGTAGAATGATAACAGGGTGCAAGTTACTGAAACAATATCAGCATACACGTTTGACTAAAAACATTTATTTCGCTCAAAAGTCTTATCTATGGAAACTGGGATTTTTTTCTATGGAAACCAGATGAATAAAGTAGAACAACAAACCAAGTCGTGTGTCTAATAACCCATTATTGTGTATTTGCACAGGTAAACGTCAACCGTGTGTCGCTTCTCTGGATGTAATCGAAGAGAGAACAGGCCTTTTTCAGACCACTGAAAAATGCGAGTTAGTGAAGGAAACCTCGCGCGCCTATTGGCTACTGAGGCCGTGTATAAATCGCCGCAGTGGTAAATTCAATCATATCAACTGCGGACATCCTTCGTGGCTTACAAGACGGAGCGGCACACCGAACCTAGGAAATTTACTTGTGTTTCTCAACGTTTTTACGCTTTCTTTTAAGCCTTTCTTTTTGCCTTTTGGTATTACAATGAAGGAAAGAAGAAATACACAACCGTCGGTGGTTAGATGTAAATTGGTTCTTGTAGGAGATGTTCAATGCGGAAAAACGGCAATGTTGCAAGTCCTGGCAAAAGACTGTTATCCAGAGGTATGTGTACTGATCCTCATGTATCTGTAATATTATACGAATTTACTTGTTAATGAGAATGACAGATTTTCAGCAAAGTTAGAAATGGGCTTATTCTATCCAGCTGTCTCCGCCTTAGACTGGCTGCATGATGCGCATTTCCTAGAATTCCGTTTTTATTGGAATCTCTATCGTCATTTGTAACGTCTTATCACTGAATATAGACAATGTTCTGGTAGCCTTAAAGCGTTTATGAAGAATTGATCAAATATGTATATATTTTCGCCTTCATTTGGATTCTTAAAAATTTTGGCAATCTAATAATAACGTTTCACTCAATCGTTGAATTATTTTATGTACATTATATCTTGCTGTAATTAGATCAATTCCATTACACCGGCGGGGGAATGTTGACGGAGTGTGATTGACACCTCACTACTAATGACACAATGTTGCTAATTGCTCCTCAGACCTACGTGCCGACGGTGTTTGAGAACTACACAGCCTGTCTGGAGCTTGAGGAGCACCGCGTGGAGCTCAGCCTGTGGGACACGTCAGGTAAATGATGATGATTTCCTCTGGCTATGGCCTCCCTGCACCGCTGGAGCCTCACGTTCACTTTGATGTCAGAAGAGCAACATGGGGGCCACTGTGACATATTGTGTCTGGAGGCTATGGGTTCCTCTGTCTTTGATGTTGTGTTTGAATCTCAGTATGGATTCTGTTGTGTCCGAATGGGTTGACGTTACTGGGTTCATGATTGTCTGAAAAATTCCAGTGGTCTACTTGGGTTTCATAAAGACCCTGTTGAAGTCCTAGATTAAATCAAAAATGGCTTGTGATGAGTCGGGGCCTTTTTACATCTAATTTACTACCATTCGCACCATTTCTACATAATCTAATGACTGTGAGCAGTTTTGGGTCCCTGTCATTACAGCGTTTACAGTGATATCACATTAAAAGTATAGGATAGGCTTGTAGGATTGTTGTGTTTTGAAGAGCCCTTTTCAGGTGTGGGCTGCATGATGTGGCTGGTGGAGCTTAAAGGAGTTGGAAGCTTTTCACTCAGTAAAACACTCATTTTATGATGAGCACAGCGGTAGCAACAACTTTGGAGCACGTACGTTTTCTGTCTTGTTGACGTTTGTGGACATGTGTGTAATTGTGGGATGTGTGCGTGGGTGTGTGTGTGTGTCACGTAGACTATACCTCTCTCACCATCGTCTGTGCATGTTATTCTAACCCAGAGTGCAGGTGGTCATGGTGTCAGGGGAAATATCTCCCTAAGGCTGTCTTAATGGTAGCCTACTGACCTGGATACATGTAACCTGGATCTGCCCTTGTGGTGTACAGAAGCACCTGGTCCGACCCCGTCACGCCCCTCTACTGTGGATGTGTGTCCCATCCACGAGGTCAGGCTGGCTGCATGTGTACTCGCGTGCCTCTGCCTGCATGCTGCGAAGCCCTTATGCAACAGATCCACTTGTGTGTGCGGTAGGGTAGGGATTTCTCCACGGCCGTCCTCGTTTCACTTCAATCAGGAGCTGAATGGGGACACGAATGTATGACACAGACTGGTTATAGCTGTAAATCCGGTCTTTTTCAATCCCTGACCCCTGT
This sequence comes from Osmerus mordax, assembly GCF_038355195.1. Classification (NCBI taxonomy): domain Eukaryota; kingdom Metazoa; phylum Chordata; class Actinopteri; order Osmeriformes; family Osmeridae; genus Osmerus; species Osmerus mordax. Next base: position 6,653,488 of record NC_090056.1, on the reverse strand, counting down.
CCTTTGATCTGATTGGTCTGGCACGGTAAGGTGCCTGTGGACAGGCACAGGAAGCAAGCAGTAGGGGTGAAAGTTGGTGGGGGTTTATCGGGCGCGGAGCAGAGAATCAGTGGGGTGTGTTTGGGATCTGCGGTTGCCTCTACATGTCTCTCTCCCTCCCTCTCTCTTCCTCTTTATGTGTAAATGTTTTGTCTGCCTGTTTCTTGCCTCTTTCCCCCCTCTTTCTGATCATTCCCACCACATTTATCTCTCTCACTCTTTCTTTCCCGCTTAATCTACCCCCCCCCCCCCTTGTATGTTTTCAGTCCTTCTCCTCAACCTCTGTCATAGTGTATTGACTGTAGTGACCATATAGAAACCATCACATATATTAGTATCTGAAACATGTATTATTTGAATACATGAGTTGAATACTCATTTGAAAGAATCCCACCTAACACACAGCAGCCTCCACAGACAGAAATGAAGACAGACAGGGCCTGGTTGACCCCCAGACCCCCCCCTCCCCTCCCCCCCACACTTTAATCTGCTCTAATTGCATGAGCCGGTGCCGGGGCCCCCATGATGCGCCATTGAACAGTCTTCCTCGTTACAGTCTCCTCTCCACTGATTGGACTGACCTCATCATCAGGTTTTGTACCAGCTCTCACTGAGACCCAACTAGGATTTACGGCCCAAAAATCAATCCAGCGGTCTTAATCAGGTCAGCCAATCGGATGGATGTCGGGGTTTGGTTGGCAGGGCCCCCCCCCCTGGGTTAGGAAAAAAAGCCCCCTACTTCATCCTGCACTTAACACCATCCCAGGACTGTAGCTCATGTACAGTGAATTATTAACCTTGTTAGAGTGTAATTTATACCCCTTTAAAACAGACTTGCTGATACAAGCTTTGTTTCCGGACACAATGATTAGTTGTGTAATATGTTAATGAAATGGATCCGATATGAGTCGCCGCAATATGCAAAATGGCTGATGAAGCAATATATCGGGGTTGTAAAACGTATAGGCGTAGTTAAGACATGAAATTATGCTCCCATTTCACAAAGGCGGTTATTTTCTTTGAGGGTAACCGTTTTTAACAAGAGTTTTTAGTTCTTTCTCAGACATAGTGGGGAAATATTTTACAAATGATCCACATGAATCACTTTCACTGCGTGGAGAAGTACAGAGCAAAAAAGATCAACTCATTAATTTTGTTGTTGTTTGTTGTGCTGTCTGAGGGCATCCTATCCATCCATACATACATACCAGACCAGCCCCCATCAGTGCAGACAGTGTGTGAACTGGTCTTATCTGAACAAACAACATTACCAAACCTTCTCAGCTGATCCTGTTACCCTTTTAGCCACCTTTGACCTGGCTAGTATCTTGGACACGTCTAGATAAGACAAGCAGAGCACTATGTCATTAAGAGCTATCTGAGATCTACTGGATGAGGCAATATGTTGATCAATGTGAGAGACTGTCTTTAATGATGTGCCTCCTGAGTGAAGTGAGGGTGGTTCAGATATGGTTGTCATAGGAACAGCCTTTCAGTTGTCTGTCTCCCTCCTGAGGGTGGAGAGCTCTCCAGGTCCGATGGAATGTTTGGATGCCCTATCCGCTTCATAGTTGGCAATGGCAAACAATCCACGAAGGTATCTTTCCCCAAGTGTGTGTTCTGTGTTGTGTGTGTGTGTGTGTGTCTGTGTCTGTGTGAGTCATCTCGTCAGTCTATCATAAATCTAACTGACCTCAGGAATGTCATCCTTAGAAATTCCCGAACGATGCATATCGAGGGATGCATCATTGAGGATGCATATTTCATCAATTGCCCCCTCACCTCAAGAGAGCATTAAAAACCCTCCCCCACCTGATGGCAGGCCTGTCCCCTTGTCACTCCTGAACCTCCACCCACACCACCACCACCACCACTCCAGACACACACACACACAGTTATCGCTGGCCCATTTTCCACTTCCACCACCACTCTCAATCCTTCCTCCAGGCGTTGTATCATTGAGATAGGGATGGAGGAGAAAAGGGCGCTCTGGGAAAACTCTCCTGGAACGTGAGCCATTGGAATTAGGTGTTACATTTTCTCTTCTGTACCCCCCCCCCCCCCCCCCACACACACACACACAGACACACAAAATTCCTCGTTTCATGCCTCAGAAAACTCCATGCGTTGTTGCCAGGCAGAAGGAGGGAGCAGTCTGGTGAAGAGAGAGAACATGTCGAGGAAGTGCAGTCGAGAGCAAGGGAGTGGTCTGGTTATCTGTGTCTCGGGCTGTAGGGCACAGCGGCCTGGAACTGTAATAGTGTAGTAGGCTAGTAGTGTAAAAGTGTAATGGTGTGTCTCTGCACCATACAGTGGCTACCGGCTAGGAATTGTAATCATGTCATCGTGTCATAGTGTAAAAGTGTGTGTCTGTCTGTAGGGTAAGCAGTTGATAACAGTGGGATGGTTTGGTTTGTCTTCAGAATGGATGCTGTCAAACCTGTCTGTAGCGTACTGCTCCTCTGTGATGCTAGACGTCTGGGGTGGGGTGGTGGGGAGGGGGGCGTAGGGATGGCACCGGGGGTCTCACTGTGATCTGTCTCTGTGGGGGAAGGCTGAGAGAGCGAGGGGGAGGGGGGGCCCCTTCTTCCTATGCCCCCCTGGGACTCCTATGCTCCCCAGCAACTGGAGACAGACAGGAGGAACGTCTGTTTCCAGAATTAGAAACGGGGCGCCTGGGAGAGGGTTGATACCGCATGCAGCCGCCGGATCTCCACCTCTCCAAGGCCTTTCACAGTCAGGGTTGGAATACCTCCCCTCAACCCTTTCTGCTCACGTCTTGATCTCCAGCCCAGACCTACTCCCTCTGACTGCTCTCTTCTTTCTTCTGGTGTAATTTACCCTGGGGGAGTCAAGCAGTGTCTGCCTGTCTGTCTTCCTTTTTAAAACCTAATATATATATATATATATATATATATATATATATATATATATATATATATATATATATATATATATATAGAATATAGAACCGGAATGTTCCATTTGGAGCCACCTTTGGAGCCACCTTTGACAAAAAGTCAAAGATGTATCCCAGCTCCACCCAGCCCGACTCTCTCCCGTCCCCCTACCCCCACCACCTCCACCCCTCCCCCACCCCACCTTCCCCCACCCCCCTGCTCGCTCTCTGGGACTCATTCCTTCCTCCCACCTTCATTCTCCTCAGTGGGGGGTGACAAATTGGTCACTTTAATTGAAATGGCTCCTCGGCCGGCCTGTCCATCGATCGCTGCGTTTAGATCAGTGGCTGTTTAATGCAGGCTCACGCTCGGACACTGGGCCCTGTGAGGTCACACTGCCACCCCTGCGTGGGAGGACCAAGATGCAGAGAACTCTCTTCAGACATGCAGACAGGCAGACAGACAGACAGACAGGAAGGCAGGAAGACAGACAGGCAGACAGGAAGGCAGACAGAGGTTAGCCAGCTAGCCATCTCAAAGTAGACAAAGACTCTGAAGTGAGCCCTCCCTACCTCCCACCAAAGTCTTTCAGCTGCATTCATTGTTCTGACGTCTGAATGGCACATCCTTTACCACCAGGTCGAGCGTTGCTCTTAGGGCGCTTTTGAGCATGGTCTCCGTATTTACGTACATAGTAGCTAGACTATTGTATTCGGTTGGGCCGCTCTACAAATGATGATGAACCGCAATTAGCCTACCTGGGTCAAATGTATTCATAGGGCATGTATATTGATGTACTATACATTGTGCAGGTAACCTGTGCAGAAAGCCAATTAGGACATCAAACAATACAGCCTTAATAATGGAGGTACTTTATCAAAGGAGTGCATCCAGATGTTGGAAGCAACAGGCGGCTCTTATTGTCTCCAGGAGCTGCAGTGTTGACATTTCTTTGGTCGTCAAACCCCATCGTATCCTGGCGCAGCTTGTCATCATTCTGCGCACGCCCCCCGGCAGCTGGCAAACTCAATTTTCCCCTTTGATAACGTGGAGAATCATTAACTATTCATGACCGAACGGATCCATGCTTGCTCAACACACCATTGTTTCTGCGTCCTTTGCTTGGGCTCTGGTGGTACAGCTTTCGTGTTGTTTGTCGCGCTTTACATTGTGAATCCATTAGCTGGGTTGTGTGAGATTTGATGAGATATTAGATGATCTGCTGGTGGAAGTGTGACTGTGGAGCCTGGTGTGGAATCCGAAACGGTGCGCTAAGCCTTCTGGGCCTCTCCTGCTCCCTTTGATGGAAGGTGACGTGGGACGCACAGCCAACGTGCGTGTGAGTGAGCAAGAGAGCAAGATAAAAAATAATTTCCAAAGTGCATGTGTGCATGTTCTGTGTGTGTGTGTGACAACGTAGGAGAGTGTATGTGTAAATGCTAGCTCTGTGGACCTTGACGTGTGTGTGTGTGTGTGTGTGTGGCCGAGGGAGCCCCCACCCTGTGGCACAGCGTAGCCTCCTCAGCAGGAGGTGGGCAGAGTTGCGGCGTGTCAGATGATTGATTGGCAGTCGGGATGGGCCTTTATGGAGGGGTGGGAGGATCGGCTGATGCAGATGGTGGTTTCCAAGGCTGTTGCTGTGGTAACGGAGGGACTGGAGGTATTGCTCAGCGCACGCAGGCGGAGGACTTCGGGGGGGGGGGGTCTTACTTAAGAATTCTGAGAGCATGAGTGGGAGCGTCTGCCTGCCTGACCGCCCCCCCCCCCCCCCCCCCCAACCCCCGTTCCACTTGCGTAATCCACTGCTCAAAACGATCAATGAAGATTTAGGGCTCGATTGTCATCTTCTTCCCATCTGTAAACGTCAATAGAGATAGGGAGAGGCGAGGGCCTGTTTCAGGGACAGGAAAGTCAAACTGAAGAGGAGAAGTGATGCCCATTCCAGATAACACCTTAGGACAACACCTTAGCATGCAGGACAACACCTTAGCATGCAACCTTCAGCCTTCATAATGATCTGATTCCATTTTAAAGTGCTTAAAAAAATGTGACAAAACAAATAATAAATGGCGGTCAAATGAAAAAAAAAAAAAGTTCCTTGAAATTAGTTTTTGTACCACTCTGTCTGCAAATGTCCAATACAATCTTTCAAAACAAAGAAATGATCTGATGCAATGAGGGTAATCAATCGAACACGCACCAAATACAAGTGTTCACTTCCGGCCAATGCAATTATTCTTTGCGGCATAATCGTATGTTTGGCAGAGGCTGGCATTGGGTTTGTGTTAACGGTTCTCTTTCTCTCCTCTCTTCCCCCCCCAGGTTCACCATACTACGACAACGTCAGACCTCTCTGCTACAGCGACTCGGACGCTGTCCTGCTCTGTTTCGACATCAGTCGCCCAGACATTGTCGACAGCGGCCTGAAGAAGGTAATGCCATCCGTTCCAACTTGTGAGGAGTTCATCACTCCTTCTCCTCTGCAGACCTCAACCCAGTTCAGGGTTGTAGGCTATCACTACTGTAGACTCCATGTTTGTAGTTTCCTCTGTATCTTTAAGATGAAGTCAGTGCATTGCAACGCGTCCTTTATTAGTATCAATTAGCATACAGGGTATTAAAGCCAGTCCATAAAGACCGAATGATCAACAATTTCTCTGAATGAATCCTATCTCTGCAGTGGAAGGCTGAGATTCTGGACTTCTGCCCCAGCACACGCATCCTCCTCATTGGCTGTAAGACTGACCTGCGCACGGACGTGTGCACACTTATGGAGCTGTCCAATCAGAAACAGACGCCCATCACCCATGAGCAGGTAGGCAGAGCTAACGCACCCCTTTGTGACAGCCGTGGCTGATTCCGAAGTGACACATTTAAAGAAGTGTATTTGGCGAACAACGTTTCGGTAGAATTCGGGATGCAGGCGATCAAGAGGAGACACCAAAACCAAGTCCGCTGAGGATGTGTGCTAACTGATTCTCCCCTCCACCCCACCCCAGGGCTCAGCCATGGCCAAGCAGCTGGGAGCCGAGGCCTACCTGGAGTGTTCGGCCTTCACCTCCGAGAAGAGCATCCACAGCGTGTTCCGCACCGCCGCCCTGGCGTGCATCAACAAGCTGCAGCCGCTGGCCAAGCCGAGCCCCACCCGCCGCCTGTCCAAGAGACTCCTCCACCTGCCCAGCCGCTCCGAGCTGCTGTCCTCCACCTTCAAGAAGGAGAAGGCAAAGAGCTGCTCCGTCATGTGAGTGGAGGCCCGTCCCGTCCCGTCCCCCGTCGGGACGGAGGCTTCCTTCACTCTCCTCCCAGTTCCCCTCCGTTCCCCCCCTCGCTCGATGCCTCTTTGGTTTCGGGGGAAGGGGCACGGGGTGGGGGGGTGGGGGGGTGGTGCGGGGCGGGGTGCATACGATGGCTTTTATCAGTGAAGGATTCCACCAGCTGAATCCTTCTCCACGCCCCCCGCCCCCCCCCCCCCCACTCCCACCCCACGACCAAACAAAAACCCCACAGTGTCCACTCCCTCCTGGACTGTTCAGCACGTCATTGTCCATGACTTTCTATCATGACTGTATCTCATGCTTTTTCAAACAAAATAATAATAATCCAATAATCCATGGTTTGACCATCAGTTAACATTCTTTTTATCACCTGTAAACAGTATGCTGCTGTTGTGGGGTGACACTGACCAGACCTTCTATATTAGGCACATGTTGATTTGTCCAAATTGGAAAGTGTGCAATGTTAAATCTTGTGATGTAACTGCCTCTTAAGACAACTCAATGCCTATTTTTGTAAAGCAAAAAAAAAAAAAAACTTGCATGCAATGATCAAACACACCTGTTCTTTTTTCCCCCCTCTTTGCTCGAGAGGAGCTGAGCGGCCGGTTCCTCCTAATCAGGCTCGTTCACAGGCAGAGAGAGAGAGAGAGAGAGAGAGCTGTGGGGAGAAGAGTGTGTCTGACCCCTGCCACAATGGAAAGCTGTTCCACGTTGCCATTGTCTCTGCAGCCAGGAGTGCTGGATGGAGGGATAAGTGGTGATGGCGTGGGCTGCTGTGTTACACTCCAGTCATCACTGTCTAGACAGTGTGAACCTGTCTGCAGTGGGCTTCTAGGTAGTGGAGTTCTAGAGAGCCCTGCTCCTGTAGGCTCTCAGTTGACATGAGAACCAGACTCTCTACAGACAGATTAGAGCTTTGTAATGAGCTTAAAAATCTTTTTTTTTTTTTGATACAAACAAGTAAATGCGCCGAGCGGAGCTTTTTGAGTAGGGAAGGTATACATCCCTTCCCTTTTATTAGGCTGTCTTCAGATGTTTACAGATGTGCGCTTTGAATGAAGTACCATAGCTTCCTATGGGATGTGTCTGATGTGGCCAGGGGCACAGGGCAGGATCCTGACAGCATAGAGCAGCCGTGTGCTGAGCTTTAGCTGGCTAATTGACGGCAGGATTTCTTTATTTTATTATAGACGGCATTTCTTTAAGGGCCTCCGTGCAACATAGAAAAAAGCCTAACTCTCTGGTGGGGGACACACTGGGAAATCCGGGATTTAAATTGAAGTCAGATCAAATGTTGTAGCATCATGTTGTTGGGCAAACAGACAACAACAAGGCTCTGATCGTATGCAGTTGAATATGCCATTCATACCATGTTCCCCAAGAGTTCATTCAGATTTTTGAAAATATGCCTGTTGATTTATTTGGTTTTCAACAATCTAATGTAGCACTCTCATCTCTTTCTTCTCTTCCAAAATGTTTTTCTTGTTAATCTGTTTAAACTCCAATGAGCAGCACTTAAACTATGTTTAAACCACAAGGAGGACTGTCCAATGTATGGCAAAAAATCTTTAATATTTGGCTTCATGGTTATGTGTGTGCGCGTAGCATCAATCTATGCTTTTAACCATAAAGCAATAAGGATTTAAGCGCTTGTGACGCAAAGTTAATTGTGTGGCAATAAAGATACAGCTTTGTGATCAGTCGTCATCACGCTAATGTTCCATCTGTGGCCAACAAACTGAAACCATTACTGTTGGAAAAAATTCTCAAAAAAATGTAACTACAGAAAGAGCAGCCCCGCCCCTGCCCCCCTGCCACCGCCCCCCTGCCACCGCCCCCCTGCCCCCGCCCCCCTGCCCCCACCCACCCCTACCCAATCACCCATTTACAACCAGTGACACTGTCGAGCTGTCCTACAGTATACAATTTTAAACACAGACAAAGGTGGGTTGAGGATAGCTGTTTTGAAAAAGTTACGCAACTCTCTATCGATACAGGTACATTTTACATTTCGCTAACCCTATCATTAGGAGGGTGGCTAAAGAAGGGAGGTTAATCCAAACTTGTCCAGGACAAAAAGCTTTTAGCGTACAGGTAGCAGTGTTTGCATTGGTCCAGCTTTTAACATGTGACAGAACTGGTAATGCACATTGAGGCCTTCAAATACCTAACAATCGACTTGTGCAAAGGGCTAAGGGGGGGTGAAAGGAAATGTAGAACACACAATCCTAAACGGTACAGGCTGGCCCTGTCCAAAGAAAGCTATTTTTCCATTCTTCGTTTTTTTTCTCAATAGTGATTTTTAATATTCATAAAGCTTGAAGCAAACTGTTGTGTTGTTGTCTTTAGTAGTCTCCCCAAGATGGTTATCAGAATCTGTGGAGGCCACCCCTGGAAGTCAGTCAGAGGACTCGAGGTGGTGATTTGCACAAAAGGCTCTCCTCTCTTGGTCACACACTGAATTCCTCAGCATTGCCTAGCAACAACAGTTGAGCATAGAAAACGCCAGAGCTTGCTCTCTGGTTGGCAGCATAGGGAGACAGGGATGGGTTACAGGGGGACATAACCACATCCATATCATTGATCCAGATTTGCTTCTATCCCCATGATTCTTTTGGCCCTTCGTTTCTGAGGTTATGCAGGGTTCCTGGATGAGACTTAGGTTGAATATATGAGGTGTATATATATATATGTGTGTGTGTGTAAATATATATGTATACACAGTATGTATTGAATCTAGGATGGGGATAGGAGCAGTTCTCAGATCTTATCAGTAAATATGCAGCCATTGTGTGGTATTCGTCAGTGTGTGGTACATTGGTGCAGTCAAACTCCTAGCATGTCTTATTAAAGTTGTATGATTGTAAATACGGTTTCTCGTTTTATAACCTTTGGAAGACATCTTGAATATGTCGCGGGAAAATGTTGGTTCCAGCATCCTAGTACAAAAAGATGTTGTTGATGTGAATATTTGTTTGATAGCTGTTGCTATTTTTTTGCTTCTTTTTTGTTTGTTTGACTTGTAAATTTGTTTGAAATCTATTTTGAAACATTGGACTTTCTCTCTTGTTCTTTTGCGGTGATAATAAAGCTTGCCTCGTCTGGCACCCATGAATGACATTGCAATGTGATTTATCAAAGGACCCTTTAAGGCAGCAGAGTCCGAACCTTGATGCTCCAAATCTAAGATCCTGTCTGCTTCTCCGTTGTTTTCAGGTTTTAAAATGCAACAAACCATCCAAAACACATGCTTTTAGCTCTCAACACCTCTCTATCTTCTCCCCTGTTCAGCTCACAGATCAAAGAGAAAACACAAGACACGCATCGTGAGTCAGTTGCATCACTCTGACAGGATCCTTATTTCAACCAACCGTTTCGTGTGTAAATGAATGATCAATAGCCTTGAGGACGAGGGTATGAAAGGGACTATTGGATTGACTCAGTCAGAAAGTCAAAGAGAATCCTCCCAGTAGGCCTCAGTCAGTCTTTCGCTGACAGTGACACCTGTCAGCTACTGGGCACAACGTCCCAGTCCAGTGTGACGACTTCATGGGCTGCCTTCAGTTCTACAGTCCTGCAGTCACCTTGTGCATACAGATTAGCTCTCATTAGCGAGGAGACACAGTGGTCCAAGCGGACAGGGCAGCATTGCCCCGTCTCGTTAGGTTAAAGCCAGCCAGAAGGTCACTGCCCAAGACCAGGCAAAGAGGTCAGGGCCAAGCAGAGACAGGGGGGTGCATTTCAGACATGCTGTGTTGTGGGAGGGCTGTTCAGAGAGCACTCTGGAAGGGGCCGGCGCTTGTAGAGACGGTGTGAGAAGAACGTCCGGGAAGAACGCGAGGCGTCTCCCCCCGAGGGGACCAACGCTCCCTTGCCAGCAGGCCCCCAGACTTGGCTCACCTTCACCTCGGCTGGCTGTTTGAAATCTTGCGTCTCCGTTGTCATCTCGAGGACATTTGCCACTGCCCCTCACATCTGCTTCCCCAGCCCCCCCCCCCCCCCCCCCCACCTCCCAACACACACACACTCTGCACATCTGGGGAAGAGTGAGTGCAGGCAGATGCTGCTGGTGCCTAAGATAGGCCTGATGCCAGGAGACATGTAGCCTGGGTGCCGACCCACCAACAGACACTTGTGCCCGCATGTAGCCTCCTGCCTTAAGCCCAGAACTCCCACAGACAGGAGCTCAGGGTCACATCTGTACGGCAAAGCCGCCTTAATGACGCAGGAACAACAGCGCTTTAATCTGGCAGCCATTTTTTCCAGTCAGGGAAAACTGGATCAGGGACAACTTGTTTGTTGTTGACGAACCAACGAGGTGCATTCTCTCTTTGCACCATCTGTGGAACTGTGTATTTCCACTCAGCGACTTCTGTTTAAATCCCACTCTCCGCACAAGAGAAAAAGGGAGGGAGAGAGTCTGCATTCTGTCAGTGTAATCTCCTAAACAAGCCCAAATAGTCCTAAAATCCCCCTGTTGGATTCAGAATGCTATAGTTTACAAACTGAGCATATCCTGCAGAATTCACTTTTAAAACACAGTCCCAAACTGGAACATAGACTTTCAAAGCAAAAACTGATTTCACAAAATCAGCTGCCTCGATAAAAAATATGTGACATCTAATTACAAGGTTTTTCAATCAATCATTACACAATTACCCAGGAAATACAATTTACCCATAGCCCTATATTATGTGTTTGTGCCATTTTCTGACACTATAATTACAGTATAATCCATGAAAAGTACAAATTAGACATTGAGCTTTCTGTCTTAAAATTATTAAACAATTTGTTTTGAACAGAAAGAATGTTACTAAAGAGCATGAATGTTTACCTTTTTTCATTTTGTCCTTGTACCAATTCCATAAGTGTCACTGTTGTTGAGGGCTGACATATCCTGCTTAACACAGCTTTTTTTTTTACTGGTTATAGCCAAACTTCAAACCTGAACTTCAATTCATATACTAAGAATACAAAGAACGTCAACAAGGAAAAACACTGCCAAAACAAACAATGTCAAAAAGGCGCACACAGTCAGAAGAGGTTCACAGTTATGGGAGTGATTTGTATCAGTTGAAACTAAATATTTTAATTCGTTTTGACATTGTGTTTAGCATTTCCACAGTGTGTGAAAGCAATGTGAAAATGACTCACTATTTTGCAAAAAAGACTACTGTTGTGCTTGTCAGGTTAAGATGGAGATCAAGTGGTCAGTGTCAGTTTCATTCATCTCAGCAATTTCGAGAAATGTAAAATGGTGTGAGGTGACTGTGCTCACAAATGCAGACGTCAACAGATTAGCATTGAGCATTTTTCATAGGCTCACTCCCCAGGAAGTCACTTCTGCTACGCTGGATGGATCCTGTGTCACCTGAGGTGGAATCTGCCAACGTCAACAAGCCCAGCGCGAGGCGTCCGCTCACACTCAACACCGGGGTATGCAAATGGGGTCCGTACGCCGCCCGTCTGAGTAAATTAGGCCAACATCTGGATGGGCACGGGGAGTTCAATTGCTTACTCGACCATGGCTTATACCTCGAGGGTGCATTGAAGGGAGGGGGGGGGGGGTTTGTTGTGTGGGGGTTGAAGGCAGGGTTTGGGTGGGAATTTGAGGTGGGTGTGGTAGTTTGGGTGTGGGTTGGGGTGGGGGGTTGTTGTGTGGGGGTTGAAGGCAGGGTTTGGGGTTGGAGTGGGGGGTTGGTATCCTGGCATCAATGTGGCATCGTGCCACAATCCAGCGAGCTCTCAGAACAGAGCTTTCTGTTTGGTGTGGAGAGATGTTCTTTTGTGGGCCCAAGTCCTTTGTTTGCAAACTCTAGTGTTATTGCGCCAGTTGGTCAACAGCATGACACGCTTACAATATTTTTCGTATATTTCTGACAAACCATAAATTATCTGACAGTAATTAATTTGAAAGTAAATAATAATAATAATAAGACTTTATTTATATAGCACATTTCATACAAGAATTGCAGATGCTTTACATAAAAGATATGATATTTTCTAAAACTTGACTGAGAGACTTCCAAGATGTTATTTTCTTCAAGAAAGGAATTTAATTGGACTAATACTATCTTTTCCAATACTTTACTAATAAATAGAAGATTTGATATTGGTCTGTAATTTGCAAGTATACTGTTATCCAATTTGGGTTTCTTTAATAGGGGCTTTACAAAAGCTGTTTTGAAGGCATCTGGAAAAACGCCAGTTCTAATGGATGTGTTTATAATCTCTACCACCGGACCTGAGACACCATCAAACTCGCATAAAAAATGTTGTGGGTATAGGATCAATATCTTAGGTTGTAGAATGGCATGCATATAGATTCGTTTGAGTAGCAAGTGAGTTCGATTGTCAGTTGAGGCAGCGATGAAAGAAGAAAAGCGAAATGCTCTCCCACTGTTGGACGGGGTATTTGGACAATGGGAGGTCAAAGGGGAATAGCAGAACCACCAAACAGCCCTCTGTTGTGCTGTGTGATGTCAAGTCTGTTCTGGGTTTCAAGATAATCCAAGGCAAGACACAGAAGAACACAGCGACAGTATACTGACCAGATGAGAAGAAAACGCGTGTGTGTGTTTGACTGATAAACACACGTTTGTTGGGATCACCCATCGTAAACAAAATCGATTCATTTAGCAGACGCTTTCATCCAAAGCGACACACAGGGTGGATTGGAATCGGGATTCTCTTGGTCTGCAGGCGAACGCCCCACCACTGAGCAACGCCCACTAATGTGTTCATACAGTCACGTCTGTACAGAAGGAGTCAGGGTGCTCTCTGATTACTGATGAGCTGTCTGGTATGGGCGTGCTCTCTCTCTCTCTCTCTCTCTCTCTCTCTCTCTCTCACACACACACCACACATGGAAGAGCACACAAACACACACTACACTGCCTCTGCCGCAGTGCAGGGCCAAGCCAGCGCATCCAAACCCATCAATTTACAATTCAGTCACTTTCGTTTATAAAAGGATACTCTGAATGGGGTTCAGCAGAGCATGATGGCGGAGGTTCGGCCATGCCTTGCCCCTTCTACAGCCCTTATCTGCTCCTGAAAATATTTTATTTTATTTTCCTTTTCTTTTGTTGTTTGTTGCTTTTCTTTTTTTGCAAGGTTTGAGTGCAGGATCGTAAAGGTAAACCAATGGTTTGCCCGAAGTTCTGGCTAGCCTTGAAAACACAAAGTGTTTTTTCATTGTCGTCAAGATCACTGTAGGTTTCTCCAGCAGACTTCTGTTGTGAGACTGAGAGTGAGAGTGTGGTTTGGTGGTCTTGTTCGCTGGCAGCACAGAGGGCCTAATACCACCACCCATCCTCTTCAACTGACCCCTAACACCTCCCTACCTCACCCAGAACAGCACCCCTGCCCCGCTCCCACCCAGCCCTGAGGGTCCCTCTAACCCCCAAGACCCGCTCCAACCCGCCCTACCCCACAGCGCACCACCAACGAGTCAAATGAGAATGACCCCCCCCCCCTCAATGCTGGTTTGTGTTCACTGAAATAACTCAAACTCCTCACCCCCATCCTGACATGTTATTTAGGACGGGTCAAAAACGTGTTCCGGTCTCTGTGTGGGCGAGCGAGTCAAGCACATGGCGACCTGGGTGAAAAACGGTCCCGCATTTATTCTTATCTTTTGTGTTTGGCATGCAGGCTCCCGTGGATTATCCATTTACCCGTTGTCGGAGGAGAGGCAAATTTCCGCCTCGCTGAAAACAACTGCGTCTGCAGTGGGCAATGAGAATCCTCGTCGTCCCATCCCGACACACACGTTTATGTTCACAGACACACACACGCACACACAGACTTGAGCGCACATTGCGGTTCCTACATGGAGACACTAATAGAACACACGCTCTCAGTCGCTCTGCCGTGATCACCAGGCAACAGCACAAAGGCTGAGGCGTGCTCTGGTGCGTGCGTGCGTGCGTGCGTGTGTGAGTGTGTGTGTGTGTGACGTGACAGTGTCTGAGCACCGTGCCCCCGCCCCCCGGATCTGGCTGCCTTCCACGTCGTGCACGCGTGTGTATCCGTACGGTCGTTATGTGTGGTTGGTGTGCTCATTCTCTCTGTGTGCTTTTGGTCTGAGAGTGCATGCTTGCATGATGTGCGTGTGTGTATTTGTGTGTGTGTGTGTGTGTGTGTGCAAGCCAACAGCACGAGGGGGCTCCAGGACAGAGCCCACAGCCAGGCCATGCTCCCTGCTCACCAAGCTGCAGCAGAAGCATTCACACAGAAAAGGCCAGCAGAGCCCTGTTTTGTCCTTCACGTTCATAAGTGCTGATTAAAATTCTGGATGAGGTCAGCCGAGCGCTCGCCATCACTGATTGCTCCGAGTCGTCTCGCGCTCCCCTCCTTTTAGTTAATTGCCATGTGCAGACCGTCGCAGACTGTTGTGTACTGTTTTGATGGCGCTCACTGATTGTCAGACTCTGATATTACTGTTTGTTGACATACTTTTTATTTGATCTACCGTTGATACCTACAAACTGTTCTCTGAGTGTTGCTTTTTTGAATGACGGGCTCAGTAAAGAACAGCAAAAAAAGAACAATAACCTCATAGGGAGAGCTAGAGCGTTGCTGTTCCCTGTGGAAATTAGAGGTCCATTAGTGATCAATTGTGTGTGTTCTTGCTGCGTGAGTGTTGTGTGTGAATGTGAGTGTCTGTGCCAGTTGGAGAGGGTTTGTGTGTTGTGTGCGTGTGTTTGTCTGAGTGTCCAGGTGTACCGTCAGCTTGAGTCGTGTGTCTGTGCACAATGAGATGCACCCCCTCCCTCAACCCCCCCCCCCCCCCTATCCAGACTGAGCCAAGAGGAGAAGAGGAGCTGGGGGAGCAGGGGTAGAGAGGAGGATGGGTGGAGGAGATGAGGCTAGGAGGAGAGTAGGGGTGGTGGAGGGGAGGAGGGGTGGAGGGGAGGGGAGGGGGAGAGGAGGATGGGTGGAGGAGATGAGGCTAGGAGGAGAGTAGGGGTGGTGGAGGGGAGGAGGGGTGGAGGGGAGGAGGGGTGGTAGGGTGGAGGGGAGGAGGGGTTGGGCAACAAAGGGAGATACGGGCCACTGCTTTCCGCCTATCTTTGTCCTCATCATCACTGCTATAGGGAACCATGGCTACACACTGGAGCATGTGTCTTTTGTGGAGTGGGGGAGTATGAGATGTGTGTTTAGCCCCCCCCCCCCCCCCCCCCCCCCCCTTTGCCTCCACCACCCCCCACTCCTCACGGTCAGACCTGCACACGGTCACCACAAAGTGAGCACCGCTCACAAGGCAAGTGCTTTTGCCTCGCTAGGGTCAGGGGGGCTGGGGGATTAGAGTTAGGGTTGGGTCACTGTGTCTGTGAATCACACACACACATGAACACAGAGGCATCCACAACCTCTGACTGGACAGGGCCAGATCGCACTGAGGGTGCAAGGGAAATGCAAAACATTCCGGTGCACAGCACATTCCAGTAGATCCCAGCTGTGTTGCTATGGTGGTGGAGTGGTCACTACGGTTGTCACGGTGATGCTCAGGAGGAAGGAGGGTGTGTGTGTGTAGGGGTGGGGGGTGGGTTTGGTGGCTGATCTGCTGCAGGAGACCCAGCGCAGGGCTGAGTTAGAGGCTAAGCCTAAGTGACAAGGGAGCTGTGAAGGAACAGCACTCTGGAACACCACACTAGATGGATGTTCTTGAATGTTCTCAAAGGGGGAACTGAAGCATTGCGCGAACTGAGGGTTATGTAAGAGAACTGCACGGGGATTGGCTGCAGTCTCGTGGTCTACATCCTGCTTCTCACAGGATGTGGGAGGGATGGCACTGTGGAGATGTTTACATCAAACATGTCTGGCTAGCTCAGTCTTCTTTATCAAAAGAGGCCAGAATTGTGGCTGGCGGAATTTCTGTAATGGTTTATTAGTGGCCACTTGATAGTGGTCTCAGGTTTTTTTGGGTGAGGAGTTTGTTGTCATGACAACATCAGGTATGAGTTTCTAAAAGTGGGATAATTCTGTGTCCTTGCTTTTCCTCTTAGGAAGAATGAAAGGTAAATAAACCAGGGAGAACCAGACACCCATATGAAAATATACACAGTGTTTAGAATGGACGCATGGTTTAAGTTTTCTTTTTCAGTTCTATTGGTAAATGTGTTCGAGACATTCTAATGAAAACATCCCCAAACTCGCCCTGTTCCTTGATATCCGATCTTTGTCATGGCCAGGTAGGGGACACAGCCTGACAGGCCAAGAAGCCTGAGGGCGTCAACAGCACAAGAAGAGAGGAGTCGATGACGACAACGTTCTGGAGTGTTCCTTATCTCCGTTTGTTGTTCTCTTTCTCTTGCAGGGAGCGAAAGCTCCACAGTTTCTCCCTCTCTTCTTCCTCCTCCTCCGCCTTCCTCCTCCTCTTGCTCCCGTCTTCCTCATTAGGGCTGAAGACTCCTGGCCCGTCGGTGACGCAATGGCCAGCATAAATAAGAGCACCTCATCTAGCTTCGCATCGCCACACAACACAAAAGGAGCAGGCCGAGAGATAAAAGAGAACTTTTTAATCAGTGCCCAGGTCCAGGTACTAAAATACTACCCCATGTTACCATGCAACGCGATGGCTCTGAAGGATTTCCTGGTTAAGATAGTCTCATCTCAGTGTACCCACCCTCCTCTCCCTCTATTTATCTCACTTTCTCTCTCTCTCTCTCTCTCTCTCTCTCTCTCTCTCTCTCTCTCTTCCTCTGGCCTGGTCTTTGATTCACAACTCCTTGGGGTGTGAGCAAGGCTTTGGTGAACAGGGTTTTCACTGTGCTTTCAATTCAATTGAAAGGTAGCCTACACTGGTGTTTTGTAGATTCATTGAAATACTGTGCTGGCGTCAGTGTACTGAAATGTTACCTTGTGATAATTACTCAAATGTTGTTTGAAGATCTCCAAAATGTTGAACAGTACAGACAATTAGGATGCCATTGTCAGATGTATTCTGTTGGATCTCTACAGAGACTCTGTTGTTGTCTTGGCTCCTCTTAAATCAAAAGACAACACTGCATCCATTTCATGCAGAAACTCAAATACACTTTAAACCAGATTCATTTGTACAGTAGAGTTGTACAGTACACATGGGTCTAGTTTAGTAATATGGTACCTGAGATCACTAGACATGATGGGAAATAGAACCCCCCCCCCCACACACACACACACACACACACACAGCTAGTGAGAACAACATGTACTGTAAATACTGTGTGGGCAGGGCCACATGTGGCTGATGTGTCTGGTAACTGAATCTCAAGTGTTAACACAGCATGTACCTTTGTGGACCACTCCTTAACAGTTCCTAGGAGAGGCTTGGGTGTAGTGTGTGGCTAGGACTGTTCACAGAGAGCTCGAAACCAAAGATGACCCTTTTACATTGAAAACATAGAAGAGGAATGCATGAGTTGAGGAGAAGGACTTGGAGGGTTTGCGGTGCTCCGTGGCACATCGCTCATGTAATCAGGTGTTGCATTTTCCCCATGGTGTAAATTATTGAAAAAAATCTGTTTCCATGACAACAGAAGTTGATTAGTGATGTGACGTTGCGATGACGAGCTGTGCTGCTGTCAAAGGCAAAGGGTAGAAAGACAGGCAGACAGACAGACAGACAGACAGACAGGCAGATAGACAGGCAGACAGACAGACAGGCAGATAGACAGGCAGACAGACAGACAGACAGACAGACAGGCAGATAGACAGACAGACAGACAGACAGACAGACAGACAAGCAGACAGATAGCAACCACATTTAAATGTCATCTGCTGCTGTTCAACAGCTAACCCTTCCTTTCCTTCAGCATTCATGTCTCGTCACTTCGCAAGCAAATCATCTCTGACATGATCCCTGTGTCATCGTACCATCTCCAATGATTAGGGTTATCTCCATTCATCCATTGACGAAAGCCAATCGATGTACTGTATACAGTAGTAATACAAAAACAAATCATGAACACAAGCCTGTTTCAGTGTAGTGCTCCTGTGCACTGTTCAATGTTTTGGTTCGGAACCAGTCATCTGTTGTCATCTCTCCTGTCTCCACATGTTTCATACTTCTTCATAGCCCTCACAGGTTTTCGGAGTGGGCCTACCGATGGTCCACCGCCCAGTGGTCTTCCACATTAGGGTGAGGGAACACTAATGACAGCACATTTGCCCCCTGTTGTCTGTGATGTAAGACTGGTTCGGAGAGGTAATTACCGGCCACCATTTTAATCTCCCTCGCACCGAGGAGGGATGACAGCGCCTCTATTCTTCTCAAGGCGGCGACGCTGGCTGCCGTTAAGGAGGAACAGCTTGAGCGGAGCTTCCAATCTGTGTTGCAGCCAAAGCCCAATGGCTGCCAGCCTCGGTCCTGTGCCCCAGTGCTGAAGTAAGTCGCTAAATCTGTCAGCATTGCTAAGAAAAGCAGAGGGGTCTGTTCTGCTAAATCAAGCGGACAAAAAGCCATGTAGCGGAGGCTATGAATCAGAGAACAGAATGTGATAAACCCTAGACACACAGACACACACACAAACACACACACACACAAACACACACATACACACACACAAACAAGAACACGCCTACATGCACATAAGGTTGTTATTGTGCCCATGTATGCAGGGACACAGACCCAGTAAATGACACACACCAACACACAAGAACACACCTTCGCAGCTCTTAAGCAAGCAGCCTTGGGCTCAGAGAATGAGCTTGTCAATGCTGTGGGCTCACATTCTGTCACAATGCTAGCGTGTGTGGAGCAGGGAGCGAGGGAAACAGAGACACAGGACCCGACTGCACCCCATCTTGTTAACCTCTGCCACCAACTACAGTGCGACGATACCAAAATGATTCAGTGATTGGATCACAGAATCGATAGTCATTGTAGTGTATGATGGTTAGAGTGGATGTGAGGTTAGTGTGTACAGTGTTTCTATGGTTACTAGTGTGCGTGTGTGTGTGCTCGCACAAAAGGACTCTGCAATGAAATGTGTTCAAGACTACATCCAATCATATTTGGTTCACGTTATTCTTGATCAACAAGACCAGCAAACATCAAAGCCTGATAGAGGTGTTGACACTGCTGTTCCTCTGTCTACCATTGTTGCCATTTGCCGAACACCATCAATGCACTGTGGTCAGTCTGGTCTCAAGGTCATGGGAGAGGAGGAGAAGGAAGAGAAAGTGTGCATGTTTATCATGACCAGATGGTTATCATGACCAGATGGTTATCAGGTGTGTGATTATAGTGGCTACTAGCTAACGATATCAGGTGTGTGATACTAAAGCCATTTCAAGGATCTGACTAGGTCCATCTCGGTCTTAGAACTAAATGACTAAATGTAAAAATGACTAAATGTAAAACTGGCTCCATTCTTTGAAAAGTTCTCAGTTGTCAAGACAATGTGTACAGAGCTAACGTGTGTCAGGGCAGGGCCGGCCAGAGACACTGACGTGCTCACAATCCACCCAGAGCACTGCGCTGCATGATCATTTATACATAGTTCTACTGTATATTTGGCTTTATTTGAACAATTCCTGCCCTTCGTACCCAGAAACACATGAAGAGAGAGGAGGAGCTCGTCTGTGGAGGGAGGACAAAAGAGGAGAACAGATTGCAGCTGCACACACACACACACACACACACATACACATGCACACATACACACCCACACACATGCACCTGCACACACACATGCGTAAACATACACGCATACACACACACTAAACACACACACACAAAAAAACATATTTTGTGGCTACTCAGCTTATAATTTGATTCCTCAAAGTGCTACATAAGCCATCACATGTAATTTATAAAATAGAGGGATTTGGGTGGTACTCTTGTGGATGTTGGTTGCATGAACTGGAGTATTGTGGTTGGTCATGCATTTCAGCCTGTCAAATATAATCTTTTATTTTGGGCAAAATTACATTTTTTTTTTCAATGTTGTGAAAGTACATTTGATGTATCCCTGTTTACAGTGTTTCTATGGTTACTAGTGTGTGTGTGTGTGTGTGTGTGTACATGGAAAAAATGTTCTCTGCAATGAAATGCGTTCCAAGGCTAGAGTACAACCAATCATATTCGGTCTATATGTTAAGGCCACGGAAGTCAGGCAGGGATGGCAGGATGGGGGGGGGGGGGGGGGGGGGGGGGGGAGGAATGGAGGTTTATATATTGTAGAACAGATAGAGGGAGGGAGAGATGGGATGGATGGAGGGAGGGAGGGAGGGGTGTAGGGAGGGAGGGGGGAGGGGGACCAGATGGACTTGGCCCCAGCGCTCTGAGAACAGCAGATGCCACAGAAATGCCCTCAGTCCCTGAGTGCCAGGACACTAAAGAGGCCAACTCTGCCCTGTCCCACACATACACACACACACACACACACACTAAGACCCTCTCACTCATCAATTATCATGGGATGAACCCACCTGATCCCATATGAACTTCATATAATTACTGCCAAAGAACATCAATGGAGGATTGTGCCCGTATTCATCTGGGGTGGGTAGTTGTGTCCTACACTGGTTGGGGTCAGTGGACGTAGCAGAGGGCCACAGCTGAGAACATGGCCGCCATGACAAGTGAACTGAGAACAACACTGGATGAATATGAGGGGTGGTGTTCATACTTATTATTACTTAGACAAACCTCTTTGTAATGAAAATGAGAGGCTGCTTGGTCGGTGAAGATAAACATTTGATGTTTAGCACATTGTTACCATGCTAGACACCAATTACTTGCTGGACAGACAAACTGGATCACACACCAGAATATGGGGAAATTGAAACAAATTCTGTCCACATCCCTGTATATTGATAGTTTGTTTATTTATTATATATTCTCTTCTCAAAACATAAACAGGTAAATGGTGTGACATCTCACAGTTAGTATCCAGATGAGGACATCAAGTTCCTTCACCATTACAAATGTGGGTACTTTGGAATTCATGGTCATGCGTGTCTCGATAGCTTCCAACGTTCAAGTCCTGTCATGGTTTTAAATATTCATTTCCACAAAACAAAATCCTAAAAACCTCTACGAAGCCAGTGTGAAACATGGACATGCATTCTGTGTCCAACGGAGTGGTCTGAGAGTGAAACGCTTAAAAGGTGTCTACGTCCGCGCCAGACGGACAGATGCAGATGCCACTGTTGCCAAAGCTGCCCTGAGCCCCATAGAAACACATGAGTCATCCTCTGAAGCAGATGCTGTGCTGCCTGTCCTGACTTTGGGCTGTGAAACCTCGAAGACGTCGTGTGGAGAGCAGAGCTGAGTCTTCAGTCCTCTCCTCCTCTCCTTGCTTTTGTCTGCTTGTTGTTCAGTAATGATCAAGGAGGGAGCCTTTGATAGCCAAAGTGAAATTAGAAGATGCAATGACAGGGAATGTATGAAATGAGCTGTCGTTCATGATGACTCACGTTGCTCTGGAGAGGTTGCATGACTCAGATCTTCCGTGGAGGGTTCACTGATTTGCTGTGAATATTCTGTTGTTGTAAGATGACAATACTATCATAATTGTGACATTCAGAGGCTCCAGACTGACAAAGCATGTTGCAGTTGTGTTTTCTGATGATAATGCAGCACATCCATTGCTAAGGCTATATTCCTAACTCCTTCTAAAGGGCTTAGATGCTCAACGTGGCAGCCAGTTGTAGATTTTGGGGTCACTAGGGCAACTTAGAATGAGTAAAGAACAGATATTCCGACTATTGAAAAACAGCATGTGTTTTAAATAGGACTAGAAACATTCAAGGCACTTCTTTCCCAGAGGAGAACATTGCCCTCTATTGGTGAAGAGGGGAAATTACAATGACAAACCAAATCATGCCATGTTTTCTTGACAAATGTGTTTAATAGAGTATTGATTGGCAGCTATTTCTTGGTAGAATTTATTTTTGTGATAAATTCATCTTCAAAGTGCTTCAGGGTCAGACAATCCTTTTAGACAAATCTCCTCCTGAACTCTGTAAAGATAAGCAGGATAACTAAAATGAAGATTGCTCAGCATGCAGGCTAGACAACTACTCAATATCTTAATGGATTACCATGAACGACTGGATTACTTTTATGGTTAACGATGCATTACAAACTATAAACAAAAAATAAACTTACCATCCATAATTGGTACCAAAATCTGAACTGGGTTGTAAGATTAGGTTGTAACTCTCTTATCTGTTTTGGAGGCGCTCTCTAAATCATTGTTGTTGGAGATAAAAAAAAATGTGGGCAGTATTTTCCATTCCTTCTTAGTAAACATGAGCTGGGGTTATTTTGTCAGGAATAGTCTGGAAAGGCTGGGCTGCACATAGGCCCAGCCCTCATCTCTATGCACAGAAACAGATTCAAATTCTGGAGTGTGTATAAAAAAAGTTAATGCATGCACCGCTGGTAGTCCAGACCTTTGTTGGAAAATGGTAAATGTAATGTCCTCTTCAAGAAAACACCGCGAACAAGAAAAACTTACCGCAAACAGGAACAGAACATAACCTTTTATTCAAGTATTAAAATGTAAAGCACATTATTCTGAATATCAACAGACTCATAAAATACCAATCAACGCAATTAGAAAAGCAAAACGTTAACTTTTCAATTTGCAATGTGCAATCCCTTCATTCTGGCCCCATCTAACATGTACTGCATAGATTTATTGACAATCCTTTCCCAAAGATATTGTCCTAAGAGTTGGTCCCCTTAACAGCAAAATATTTATATAGATGTTAACAGAAAAAGTATAATTAATACAATACTTGGGCCTAATGCATATCTTCTGATGTAGTGGTTGAAAATGATCAAGCATGTGCATATGAAAAATCTACCCTTTGAAATGATGTGCACAGCATAAATTTTGAGAAGCTTTGCTTTTGAACGACCAGAACAACAAATACAAATACTGTTTGTACACTGTATTCTCATACATTGTAGAATTTATACCACTCAAAGCAAAAGAGCATACAAACATAATGCAACCCCAAAAAAAACACTTAACTGCCTATTAGAGCTGCTTAGTTCTAAACATGGACATGCTCAATGTTGTTGAATAGAAGGAAGGCACAAGAAAAAGACAAATTGATTTCAAACAAGACCATGTCCCTATGAGGGACTGGAATCTGAACATGGTTATCATTCCTTAGATACAACTTCAACTAAGATGACTTATTTAGACGTCCAAAGAGCACACAGATCTTTTTAATTCCTAATCTAACCAGCCTCAGAGTGTAACAGGGACAAGGGGCATAGATTGATAGCTGTTGTGCCTTTGATTTGGTATGAGTGGCTATGTGCCCTTGTAGTCTGACATCATCATATAAATCTGCTAAGTAGAACAGAGTACATTGTTGCCCGACTGAAGTGGCATCTTGGGGGGGGGGGTGGGGGGGGGGGGATCGTAAGGTGAATGCCAAAGAACTTGGCTGAGGACATTCCTGTGACATCAGCTCCAGCGCTGCAGCAGAGACGTGGATAAACATTCCTCCTGTTTAAGGTGAAAGGGGGGCGGAAGATGAGGAAGACGAAGAGGGAGGGATGAAGAAGAGCTCCAAGCAACTGACATCAACTTGTAGCTACCGAGCTAACGTAAAAGCTCTTGGCAGCCAACACCTGCATTTGCTAGGAGCACTCTTCCGTTTCGGGGAAGAAGGACAAATCGACCAGCCTCCTTGACTGAACAACTTGACAAAGTGCTTGTGAGTGCTTTCGATTGCAATACCTGTACAGAATGATTTCTTTAGAAGATTCTAGTGAAGCAGTGCTATTCTGCCACCTATCTTTACCACAGCCCAGATAACAGATCAATAACATAATTAAATAGAAAAAATACTTATTCTATAAACATTACTGGAGGGGAAAGAAAACTATATGTGCTTGCAACATGGGAATGAAGAGTTTCCTTTGCAAGGAAATCAACAGTACCAAAAAATTATTGTGTCAACTTAAGCAAACAAACGTGATAATTCAAAACAATATTTAAGTACCTACAACTTAAGTACACAACGATCCCACTCGAAAGAGTGCATTTTTAAACTGTACTATTGCCAAAAAAGGTTCAGGGTTGTTTAACACGAGAATGCCCTGCACTCGTATTTGTCTTTTTCTCTCACACAAAGCGCTGGGTTTAGCAGAACTCAAAGAAATGCCAATGAACACAGGATCAATCAGTCAAGGTGACACAAAGACTCCACGGCAGGACATCCTTGAGGCTGCTGAGAGAACTCCTCAGCTGGGCCCCTGGGTCTGGTGGGCCATCAGACTGGCTGGAACCTGCAGCCTAGTCGTGACCAGCAGCAGGAAAAGGCAGAGGTTCCTAGAATGTCCCAGAATGCCACGTTTCCTAGCTGTCAGTCCACTGTGATGCCTTTCTCCCGCAGCTCCTCTGTCACTCTCACAAGGTAAGTAGGATCCGGGTAGCCAAAGCTGTCAAGGGGAATAAACCTTGTCAGTGAAGAATATAAGGACAAGGATAGTGACATTTAGTCAAGGACAGAAGAATATCATCTGCCCCTTGACAAAAGCTAAAATTGTACCTCTCATTGCATAGTGAAATATCACTTCTCAAATCAATCCTTTATAACATTAAAAACCTTTTTTGCCTCAGGGAACATTCCCTGCCCTTTTCAAGCCACTGTAAATTATAACCGGCCCAAAGCCAGAGTTTCCTACCAGCGCGCCCCTCCCCATATCGAGGTCTTGTGGTGGATGTCGTTCCAGGTAATGACGTTATGCATGCCCGTTGTCATGGAGGTACCAACGGTGAAGATAAGGCGCTGTTCGAAGGCCCGGCGCAGCAGGCCCAGGACACGGTTCCCCTCGGGGCTGTCCGGGAGATAAGCCACGCGGTCCGTTCCCGAGTACCGCACCCCTGGGTTAGGATGCTCCGGCTACCGGGCAGAATGACACGAGAACATCCCTTTCATTAGGTTAGAGGACATGAGCGGGGCCTTGAGGTCGAGAACACAAATCACCACCGGGCATCAGAATTCATCCCTTGACTATTCATGAGTTATGTACACTATCTATATGCTATATTGTAAGTGTTTAAATGTTGTGTTTAGATAGCTCGAGTGATGTACTGTGTCCACTGTGTGCTCACCGCCTGCAGACCAGGGGGGAAGCTGTAGATGACGCAGATGCAGCCGTATCCCTCGTGGCCGGGCAGCTCCAGACCCGGGTCTCTCTCCACCATCATGCTGCCGTTGGCCGGCTGGTTCCCGATGAGCTGCCCATACACCAAGCGGCACACGGGGCAGGCTCTCTTCACCTTAAAGGCCTGGTCCAAGCACGAGCGACAGAAGGCGTGGCCGCACCTCTCCAGGGTGGTCTTTTCCACCATGTCGCCCATGCAGATGGAGCAGCAGGAGGCGTCCTCTGGCTCGCTGGGCGAGCCCATGCCCACCTCCATTTCCTTCCTCTGCGGAGCTTCGTGGGGCATGGAGAGGACCACGCAGGCCTCGTCCTCGGCTGGCTTCTTGTACCTCTGCTGCTGCCTCTGGGAGCGGCGGGGCTGCGGAGGAGGGGGTGGCAGCAGGCTCCCCTCCCCGTCAGCTTCCAGGACTCCTACGCAGGGGAGCAGGGAGCGCTTCCTCTTAGGACCGCCATCCTGTTTGCTCATCTCTTTCCGGGCACAGCGGCACAAGTCTATGAAGGCTTTGCGGGTCTCGTTGGATATGGGTCCCTCCAGGAGCCCGGCCACGGACCTCCTGAAGCCCTCCACCGGCTGCAGCCGCACAGCGCAGCAGCCCCCCCGCTCCCCCCGCCTGACAATGCCAGCGCTCATGCCTTGCTTGTCCTGGAAGTCAATGAGCCAGGGTCGACCGGCGGCAGCCAGGTAGTCCCAGACCGCCTGCGACACCAGCACCTCGTCACTGCCCTGGCCCGCACGCACACTCATCTCATCAGATGAAACTGCAAGACAGAGAAAATACTGTTTTGTTACACCCCCCCAGGCCTTGATCAACAGTTGTCTGTAGTTGTACTTAATCACAAAAACACATTATGTGGCAGAAAAGAATGCATAACATAAAGCTAGGGTCTACGAATAACCAAAGTTGAATACTGCATCATCATTTTGAAATCATTTTTCTATTTTGACCCATGAAAGTCTTAATTCTGTTTCAACAAACTAAATTATGAAATCTATCAAACTTTCTCACAAGCCTATTTTGCCACTTCTGTCTTATAGGGATATCTCTTTCGTGTCACATTCATCCAAACTTCTTAATGTGACTAAATTCTTAATAATCTCTACAATACAACGTTATATTATCGTGTATTATGAGCACATTATGTCCTCCTGAAAAAAGCTTTTGCCGGGGTGTGTAGACTATAGCCTACTCTGAATTAATAGAAAGTTGTCCCGACTGAACGATGCCGTGTGAGACCTGTCTGATAAATATGATACAATTGAAACGTTAAATAACGTTGATTGTTTGAATATTTAGCGAGTGTTTTCGTTTCTCTTGAGCTCGAATGTATAAGTTGCAATGGTCGCAAAACGTGTCTAAACCTGCATTGCATGGACGCATCAGCTGTTCTACAATGCAGACTGTAAACAAAGGAAACTGCGCCTCAATTCCTCGATCAAACACGTTTCACTGTAAAAAAATAAATTAAAAAGAAAGGTCTATTGACACTCATATGAAACAAAGAAATGTATTTGCATAAACTCATTAATTAACCTACCTTGTGATCCCATAAATTCCCTTAATCGATCAATTATCGTCCTGTTGAAGAGAGAAACATATTTTTTTAAACGGAAGTATGATACTGTAGTGATAGGACAGTTCCGCAGATAGGATTCCCATAAGGCTACCAGCTAGCATATCAGATTATTATAGCTCCATAGAAGTGCGGAATTTCCATTTTCGGATAACGGTATGCGGAGTGGAATGGGTCTCACCTATTGCCGTTGCTCGCTGGGTGAGGTTATAGAAAGCTAGCCAGCTAGATTAGAGGATGAAACACAACGACGAGTATCTTCCATCGAATTATATTTTACTCACAGGCAGTAGTGTATGTATTAATGAGAAGGCGTGTGTAATCAAGATGTATATGATACATATTCGTTGCAGACATCCATTTCGATTTTGTTTTCATTTTAGCAGTGCCGAATCCATTGAATCCTTGCTGCTGCGCCTAGCCTACTTTTCACTTGCTCGCGAGTAGCGACGAGTTTGGCTACGTCCTTCGACACACAGAAAACACACCCGTCCCGTACACTCTTATCTTCCTCGTGCAACAGTAGCTAAATGTGTATTATTAATGGCTGTTCTATAGCCTACTTAGCTAAGAGACTAATGCTGTACTTGCCTGCACTTTAATGTCACGTCTCCCTGCCTCTTCCTTTGAGTCCATGTCCAACAGCTGATAACTGAGACAAATGTAAGCAGGAAGTTCGTCACTAGAACTGAACTGTGGGTCTGAATCACATTATTGAATAATGAAAAAAGGATCATATTGTTGAGCAATTTAAAAACTGAATCACCCACGAATGTTTTCGTTCTTTAAATGTCAGTGTTAATAGATCGTCTGATTGACAGGCAGGACAACCCTAACCCATTAATGCTAGTGAATCAGGTACGTGTTTTGATTCAGCATATTACAATTTACAATGTGTGCTATGTTATATGTTGGTGTAAGACATGTCAATCCTTCACTGTATGATATTTTGCGTCAAATGCCCTCACGTTCTGCCGCTCATATCATAGTAACTGGATACAGTTAACATATTGGTGATTGAAAACATCCGGGCAATGCAGTTTTTCTTAAACTAAAGCTTGTTCAGCAAGTGTAGGCCACCTCAGCTCCGACAGAGAAAAAAAACTATAAAAGGTCATATATGAGAACCCTATATATTTTTCTCATATAGACGTCGGTTGTCCTTTCCGAGATTACGTGTCCACTGAGTTTGTTTACAACTACAACACGGTAAATTAAGGGTTAATGAATTAATAACCCGGAAGCCTGTCGTTTTAAGGCATTGTGGTAACTGTAGTTAATTGCCAACCATCTTGGATCTGAATCCCTTCACAGTAAGTTTTTCCAGTGCCAATCTAACGACATCTAACACCAAATAGTTAGTTGTATTTCTTTGTTATTATATACGTGTCTCTTTACTTTTATATCACAAAGATGGATTGAAAATGTTTGGATTTAATGGATTACTCACTTGATGGCCAAGTAGCCTAACGTAGCTAGCTAGCCTAACACGGTTCAATACAAGCGGCAGTGCTGCACCACCACTGATGCAAGCTACGCTCCAATAGCAATAATAATGGCAGTGCTTCGACAGCTAGGTAGCTTGCTAGCACGTTTATCGTTAGTTTGCCGGCTCACTGTGTTGCAATACCATCTTTGCTAACCTTTGAAAAAGAGGCATACCTAGCCTAACTAGCTACCCCCCCCCTCCTTTAAGTTTCTAATTTCCCGCTTGCTAGCACGAGTATAAACAACACATGAGTAGCTAGCTATATTAGTATGCAATGTATCCAGTCCAGAAGCTAGACAAGTGTACTTTCAAGTTGAGGTATGTGTGGATGTCACAACTAAGAAGTTAAGTTCCGGTCCTTACATATGCCAGCATGGGCAAATATACAGTCAGGCCTACATGTTATCTAATGTAAATATATCATGTATAGTGCATAGACAGTATCTGGCATTAGCCACAGGTATAAGTGTGTAGCTAGCATATAAAGAGCAATAAGCTAGAAAGTTAGTGCCAGGGGACTTTCTTTGTGCAGCATACTATTCAATTAAAAAATATAATTTAGCTTGACAGTGTTTTAAGAATCTCTACTTGCTGTAGTGCATAATAGCCCTATGCACTTAGTCACTAGATCAGAGCTTTACAGCCCGTTATTCAAAATAAGTTCCCAAACTGCTATAGACATGTATCTCCCTGCTACAGTTGGTTTAGCAAATGAAACGCATTTGTGTTACTGAAGTTTTTCATCTGTCCACAGCCATGCCAGGAGAAGCCACAGAGACAGTTCCCATTATGGAACAGGACCTGCTACAGCCTCAGGCAGAGACAGGTTTGTAATACTCATCTTAAACGTGCTAAATCAAAGGCATTTAAGGCCTTGGAACTCATTCATAACAAGGCTGTAATTACAACCACAGGTTTTGTCATTTGTTATTCAATCAATAATCCTGGTGCGCTTTTGCTTTCTATAGAAAGTCACAATTAAAACATTATTAAGACATCTTCCAAAAATGTGGGTTGTATTGAAAGTTTAAAGCCTAAACCTTCCTAGACAGTCTGACAGTACTAGTATGTATTTTGTATTTCATTTTTTGTATCATTTTGTAATAAATTGGTCAAATCTGTCTTGGGTGGATATTTTAGTTTTTACTCAAAACAACTGAATAGTTTATTTGTTTGCAAATATGTTTCAATTATGTTTGGAAAATAAGTAAACATCAAGTCAGGTAATTTTACTGCTGTTATTATTTACTTCTGCTGTCATCAATCTGACCCTGTCGTTGGAGCCTTATTGCTACCGTCTGTGCTGTCCCTTCAGTTTTTTGCTTTTAAGTTTGAACCTACGCATTGATGACGCACTTTGTCATCAAATTAGACACACAGTTGTATATGTGAATGTTTCTGTGACGACTCTCCCTACTCCTCCTTGTACTTTCTTCTGGACTGTTATGACCACAGCCATATCACCACTTGAGGTCAAGAATTACCCTCTTTAAAGCCCTGCTGAGGATGGTGTAGCTTGCCAAGATGAAGGCTAGGGTCTGATGTTTTTTTCGATTGCCACTGCAACAAGGATGGGAGTGGAAGATTGTAATGCCTGTGGCAGGTACGCTGTGGCAGGTATGCTGACTCTGCACAGCCATCTGCTTTCCACTGACCAAGCTGCAACTGAACCCGCCAAAAAGTCATCAAGATATGTGTTATTGTGTTTCCTAAACACAGGACATTTCAAGCTGAAGGACATAGTTTCACCAAGTCAAAATATGATATCAGAGTTGCCAGCCGTTGATACACCTGTGGTTGATTTTGAAGATCACACCGTTCAAGGTGCATGGAGCAAGTCATCGCAATGGATTTGACCGAAGAGTGGGGGAGATGTAGTGGAGTGTGCTGTAATCATGGCTTTACAGCAACACCATGTGGTTAAAGACCAGGATGAAGGTCCAGACAGACGTGGACACTAACCACCAATATTTTCAAGTAATTTGTCACCCAGAATCGCTCTGGGCTGCGTTTCCCGATAACGATGGATCGTAGCTTTCTACGAGCAAAATAACGGAACCATTGTTATTTCTTAAGTGCGTTTCCCGAACATGCTCGTAAGGAGTAGGCTAATCTACGAATTTTCAAGAGCCACTTTAGCTACGATGGCTTTGGGAAACGGCCCGTAAAACTAAGATCCGTCATAAGATGGATTCTACGATCACTTTAGTCTTACAACGCTTTTGGGAAACGCAGCCCTGGTGAATTAAATAGGACTAAGAGGTCCCAGTGTTTTCAAAATCCCTGTGGTTTACATAGGAAAAATGTAACTTAAAACACAAAGGAAAGACGCCCAATGTTTATTTTAAGTACACACTATTATCACTACTAAATGCATAAATGTAAATCTGCTAGTGAATGGACTTTTTTGCTAATATTGTGCTTCTAGAGAAATTTGAATTTTAGATGTACATTTTTATGGTTGCCTCATGGTTATCTTGCAATGCAACTGCACTGGGACTTGTGAATTGTGACCTGACTGGGTTTAAAAGCTTATGCTTTTATTGAAATTGACATACAAAAGTGAAAATAGTAAGCAGATCATCAAAGCCTAGAAGTGCACTGCACACAAGCCTACATGACTACAGTGTATCAAACCATTGCAGTCAAGTCTGGTGGTGTGACTCTCTTTCAAGCAACTTAATTAACTTCTTTGTTCAAGAAAGAGAACTGTGTTTTCATTAGTGAATCATGTTTGGAAAATGGAGACACTAGTCACTGTTTTCAGAGATATGTGCTCGTCCGTTTGCCAGTAGCAGAATTCACTTTCATTGGAGTGTGTTGGTGACTCAAGTATTT
Organism: Osmerus mordax; assembly: GCF_038355195.1. Taxonomy (NCBI): domain Eukaryota; kingdom Metazoa; phylum Chordata; class Actinopteri; order Osmeriformes; family Osmeridae; genus Osmerus; species Osmerus mordax. The sequence continues at coordinate 6,622,243 of NC_090056.1, read as the reverse complement.
CAGCGCCTTTGTGGGGGAACAATCTGTGTTATTTGGTGAGCTGTTTGCCAAGTAACATGTATATTGAGTCACACTACAGCAAGTTTGTAGTGTAGTCTCACTCAGTTTTGCAAATGGTAAACATACAGCTAACTGATACATTTGGTTGAATAAAAAAAAAGGTTTATGTTCAATTCTAGTGTTTTGCGAGAAAGGGAAAAATATAATATTTATTTCACCTCCAAGGCCCCATGAGCAAATCCAAAGTGAAATTCTTTAAGCTCTTTAACCCCCCACTCCCCCTCCACACACACACAGAGGAACCACTAGTTCCCCTTTTTGTCCTAGAACTAATGACACTAAAAGTGGGGCCCAGAAAGTGTACGTACCTCTATACTCCTCAAAAATACCTGTCTTTACCAAGTGCCCTTCTCCATCCGCTTTATCCTCAGCATCGCCCTCTTTCTTCCCTTGCTCCACCCCTCCCTGCTTGCCCCTAGCCTTCCTTCCTGTGGGTTCCCCTCCTGCTGGTGGAGACGGGGATAGCCAGCAACCCAAGGTAATCCAAGACGCCAAGGAAAACGATGGTGCTTTCAGAGACGGACCGCTGGTTGCCACTAACATACTACAGCCTACTAAACCCGCGTCTGCTGCAGGCATGGCTGCTGCCCCTCCAGCCCCGTCTGAATCTAACGCTCCTGCATCTGCTCTAGCCAGACCCCCGCCTCCCTCTCTGTCTGAGGGGGGACTAAACGTCAACTGCGTTGCGCCACATGTCCACAAGCCACCTGCCATTCCTCTTCTCTCCTCTCTACCCTCTGCCTTGTTATCTCCCCCCCAACTGGATGTCAGTGCTGCGCCTCCATCAAAGGACATGCCATCCAAAGCTTCCCTCTCTTCCCCAGCCTCGGCTGTAGTCGCCCCCGTCCTAGGCATCGCCCCCAAGGCAGAGACCCCTTCTCCAGAGGATTCGACATCCGAAGTGGAGTCTCCGGCCGAGGCGTCGCACAAAGACGCTCCGAAAGCGGCGTCGCTCAAAGCTTCCCCGTTTGCGTTCACGGTGACCTGCCAGCCTGCTGCCCCTGCACCCATGTCGTTTTGGACGGCTCTCCCCCTTAGCGTTCCCAAGAGAGCTGCCGTCGATCAAGTACAGGAACAGGAGGAACACGTGGCCGTCGCCCCACCTGCGGAGGCCTTCGCTGAAAAGGCTCAACTGTCCTATGGGTCTGGGGCTACCAAGGAGTGGGTAGACACGTGTCCCAAAGGGCCGGCTGGGGAGGAAGAGGGTTTAACCGCTGCTTCCGTTGTCGCTGCGCCATTACCAGCTTCTGCCACTACCTCTGTGCCTGCTGCCATTGAAAAGCCACTCGATTTTGAAACGCCAACAAGCTTTGTCCATTGGTCTTCTGCACCTTCTCCATGCAATGCAGAGGAGACCTCGGGGGCCACCTCTGCCCTTGCTGGTGTGGATGTCGTCGCTCCGAAAGCGGTTCCCCCAGCAGCTGCCCTGGTTCAGTACCCTGAAGAGGTTGACGATCTTCCCCCACTGATTTCACCAAAGGAGTACATACTCCAAGACCCCTCATCTCCACCAACCAAGTCCCCTCCAATAGCCCCTCCGTCACTTGTCTCTGCACCTTCTGTAAACCCCATCTTCATCACTGGTCCCCCACCAGACCTCCAAGACCCCACCACAGCCCAGCCTGTGGTCAAGAACAACAAGGGTATTTCTCTTCATATTGTGCCTGTCTTGCATGGCAACGGAAGTGGCATTAACAACTTAACATTAAATCACCTATAGGCAAATCCCTGGCACCTGTCATAAAATGTAGATGCATATTAATCGAGATATGTGTTGGGTGAATCGTTGTGTGTTCAGACACTAACAATGAGATAATTTGCCTGAACCGTGATACAAAACTATTGAAGTTGAATATTGCCTGAATGAAGAACATTCCATTTTATTGCACGCAGACTTGATATTAAATGTTGAAGTATTTTATATTGTTTGATACGTGATGTTGAATGTAAAAAGAATAACACTGTAAGCATGCATCCTCCAGGTTTGCTAACACTGTTGAGTGCGAGAGCATTATACTTGTTGATGGCTTTACAGTATAAAACATTTATCTTCCCTCCTTTTCCTCAGGTGTGGCATTTGAAATCTCATAAATGTGATTAAACTATTATTCACATTATAATGTTAACAATTACTGATGGTTTCCACTTTTGATTAGTAACTTGTATGAGAGAATATTTACTGTACTCTGAGAAAATTATTAGCAATTAAGTGCTAAATCACTGTTGGGTTTACAGGGTTTCCCGCAGAAAATGTGTTAGTTAAGGTGGTAGGGTGGTGTTTGCTGTCAGACCGGGGGGGGGGGGGGGGGAATAGACTAATGCAGGGGACGACGACGTAGTTAAGGCGGCAGGCGTGTGTTGCTTAGGCGGCCGCCTTAACTGAAAACTGCTGCGGGAAACCCTGGATTTATGCATCCATATGGCTGCCTAGCTGTTTTTTGTAATCTAGTTCTGAAAGTTATCACAGCTATTCATGGTAATTGGTAAAGCTTGGTATCACACATTTTACATGTTTGTTTCTCTCAAGGCAAAATAATCGGGGCTATTAAGAAACCAGTTTGTTATACCAGTAAATATGACTGTTGAATCTGGTTGCGATGCATTTCTAATTGAACATTTTGGGGTTGCATGTAGGGTCGGCAACAGATTCAGACAGTGACGACTCTGTCCCAGAGTTGGAGGAGCAAGATTCAGCCCAGGCACAAACACATCAAGCTCAGGTAGGACAACACACCTTTTGGTGAGCCTTTAACTAGACTTGATTTCAAGGCTGAGACTTTGTAGTCGGAATATAAGTAACTTCTACGTTCTCCTTCTTTCCCAAGCTTGCTGCCGCTGCTGAGATCGACGAGGAGCCAGTCAGCAAAGCAAAACAGAGCAGAAGTGAAAAGAAAGCAAGAAAGGCCAGTTACTTCCTGTGGCGTCTGTAGTTCAGTTTGAAGGAATCTACCCAGGTTCCCATTTGACGAGTTTCTTTTCGATCCTTCACCAGGCCATGTCCAAGCTGGGTCTGCGTCAGGTGGCAGGAGTGACGAGAGTCACCATCAGGAAGTCTAAGAACATCCTGTTTGTCATCCCGAAGCCAGACGTGTACAAGAGCCCAGCATCTGACACGTACATTGTATTTGGTGAAGCCAAGGTATATAGTTGCTATTGCTGTGATAATTCCTTATGTCATCGTTTAATCAAATCTGTGTTCATTCAAGGTGTGTTGTGTTCATTGTAAAAGGAGGTAGGCCTACAATTGTCTAAAGGTCCATTGTTATTCAACCCAGATTGAGGACCTTTCACAACAAGCTCAGTTAGCAGCTGCAGAGAAGTTTAAGGTCCAGGGAGAGGCAGTGTCCAGTATCCAGGAGAACACACAAACACCAACAGTACAGGAGGAGAGTGAAGAAGAGGAGGTGAGTGTCAACACGTTCAGTTCCCTGTGTTGTTGTCCTACTCATGTACATAGCATAAATGTACACTGAATGTGTTTTTACAAAAAATATATAGCTACTTTATTGTTTCTTTCATAAATTCGCTGCATTCTATGGTTTGTAGGTGGATGAGACTGGCGTGGAGGTCAAGGACATTGAACTGGTGATGTCACAAGCCAATGTGTCACGAGCGAAGGCGATCCGCGCACTAAAGAACAACAACAATGACATTGTCAATGCCATCATGGTAAAGAACCACATTTATTCTGCCTGTAGTTTAATACATTCTGCCATGTTTTACTGCCAGTGCAGCTGACACTGACACTTTATTATTTTTTACAGGAGTTGACCATGTAGACACCAAAGAGCTTGGAGGAAGCATCAGAACGAACGTACAACATTATTAGCCTAAATTATTTGAAGGAAATAAAGTGGTGCATTACATAAATGGTTTCTATTTACTGTGTATATTTAGGATTAACGCTAAAGGTAATGTGTTTTCCTTGTTTATCTGTAACTCTTTTGTAAGGTTGTGCAAGAAATTACAGTGTGCTGTGCATGCACAAACACACCCGTCTATACAGTCTAATCCATAGAAAACACCCGTCTATACAGTCTAATCCATAGAAAAAGGACCTGTTGAGAGCACTGCTGGTACAATTGTCAAACATATCTGGCATTAGAATGTAGAGAATTGAGTGCTACAAAACTTGCAAGTTGGAAAAAGCGGGAACTAAAAATCAGGTTACATTCGTCATATAATGCCTATAAAAAAAAGTTTAATAGAAACAGTAACTGATACCCACACTTGGAAAAAGTTTGTTTGTTAAAGCAAATGTGTTGAAAGTGAATTGGCCAGAATGGGAAATTGAGAGAATGGTCCACAAAAGGCAAGGCCCTAGTTATTGTGTGGAATGGATATAAGGTTACCATATATAAATTCTGGTCATGCATTAGACATGTCCTGTCTACTATATCCAATATTGAAAATAAATGCTGCAGAAGTGAGTGAACATACACAAGTCATAAGTAACATGACACAATAACTCCTAACAATGTAAGGTGATGTGGATTAGCTGGTCTTCATGAAGTCAATTGCCTACGAAAGCACGTGTTTCATAAAAAGGGTTCCATGCATTCAATTCCCAGCAGCACCTAACTTTGTATTCGAATTTTTTTTATCTGGAACTTGTAAATGTTAAGGTATACTGTCACTAAGGTTGAGAACTGAGCCCCACGTTGGGCGTGCTTCCATTATGCAGTCCGATCCATCACTCAGAGGCTTCAAGTAGTTGAATCCAATGTTCCAGATTCATAGGTGCTGTGGTTTAGCTGGTTGAAAGCACCTCTCTTGTAAACAGGAGATCCTAGGTTCAGCTCCCAGCAGCACCTCGTATAATTTATACTGCAGGGGTTTAATATTGGCGAAACAACCAAAACTAAGTCCCCTGTGTTTGACGGAAAATGGGAAACTGAACACTGTATTAACATATACAAAATAATGCCAATACCAATGGAATTACAGTAATTTGACTCTGGGTTAATAAATGACCGGTGTTCTAAACATTACCTGGTATCAGGGGTATAGGATCAGACCTTTAGAGGGGCTCAGCCCCCAATGAGAATGTGACATGGATACAGTGCCTTGCAAAAGTGTTAATCCCCCTTACTAATAAATCACTAATTTCACTGTATAACAATGTATACATTTATTTATTATTATTCAAAATATTAAATGAATAAAAAAAACAAAGTCCCTTTCTTCATGAACTACCAGCATCAAATGAACCAATAATGATGTGTCAACAATAAATAAACATTGTTTTAACACGTTAGCACAAAAACGTATTTAAAATAATAAAAATTAATTAATTATTTTTAGGGGTGCTGAGATTAAATTTAGGTGTGCTTGAGCACCCCCCAAAAGCGTCTAAAATCGCCACTGCCTGTTATTCATTTCACCTTAGTGGTCCTTGGAATTATTACAGTGAATAACAACAACAACAAATTATTAACTGAATTTGAATATACACAAATAATCGCGTGCTATGGAATTATTTGAATACCACGAAAAACTTGAGTATGCTGGTTTTCACGCACACGGTGTGATGTAGGCCTATAAAAATTAACTTGACGTGAGAATGTGCGGGCAGTCATGGAAACTTTTGAGCAGATGTGAGAATGTGCGCCCTTATCTTGTTTAAACTCAACATTCTGTATCAACATTCATTTTTTACCGTGCGCAGCGAACATTTTCGAGGGCTAACCAACAGCTAATTCAGTGTCTCCTGTCAGTGAGGATGTGTAAACGCATGTAAATCCCCTGATAACTGGAGATCTGTAGTCTTTCAGGACTACTGATTTACTACCCGCTCAACATATTTGGTTATTTTTAATTTTTGATTTACCTATATCAGAAATATTAATCTATCAAACATTGCACAGTCTGTCAGTGAACAAGTTAAGAAAGCTTCATTGCTTGCGGCCGGCCCACATGGAGACAAAACATCACACGCCATGGTGATACAAAGTTTGTCCGCTAGCATGTTGTGCTAGCTACCTATTTAAGCAGAACCGCTCTTTACAGTCATTGGTTAAAACAAAGGCATACAACTGTCAAATGGCTCTTCCTTTATTGGCTCCCTTGCATAGACCTTGCGCGCGTGCATGTCTGAGTGTGTGAGTGCGTGTGTGCGCTCTCTGACCCTCTAAGCTTGACCATGTGATTAACTCTTTTATGGCCCCTCCAGAAATATAGTGATCAGCCCAGGTCCCCTTGTTTACGTAAGCCTAGTGTTACCCAGAGTTCAGATTTGGGGGTAGGCCTGTCTTTGCACACAAAGCTAAACACAGTATAATTGTATACAGAATAAAAGGTTACATCTTCAATTTTTCCGACATCTCCCTCCTGTTTATCCTGAATAAAATGTGTTATTCCAAAACCACACCTACATAGTCAATAAAATCAAAAATACATAAAATCAAAATAATTAATTAAAAAAAAAGTGTAATAATCAATAAGACTATACAGCATTATAGTCGTGTGATAGTAGTGTGAATGCTTGGACCTAATGGAGAAACCCAGAGTGGTCATTTGACGTCGGATGCATTCACCGGCAGACCTGGACACATTCTCAGATCTCCTTAACCACATAAAATCAAATAGAAACAAGATTGTGACAAAGAAATCAATACAGAAGATATCAGTATATAAGAACATGCATACTTGTTGTCTACATGGTCATCACTAAAACAATCAACCATTGTACTCCCCTGCAAACCTATCTCCATTTTATAGATGGCAAAAGAAGCTCCCCCTCCCCCGAAGGTGATCTCCTACTGATCAATCAGGACCTCAGGTAAACAGACATTTCTCTCTAGCCTGCGGGCGGCTAAGACACTTTACAACCTCGGCATGTTAAGACACATCACTTTGGCACACACCCTGAAATCTCATTACATGTTCTTGATGTCTTTTTCTTATCAACTTTCAGTAGTACAAACAGGTTTCTCAAAAACAAAACATTACGCTTTAATGCAACTCCCAAATAATACTTCATCAAGTCACATAAATGAAACAGTATTGTTATCACCTTTTCCGACAGTCGTATAACTGTTTTCAAACATTCAACGTTCTGCCCTGGAACATAACAAAATCAACTGAAACATCTTTACGTAACTGTCAGAACGTATACATGATAGGAGTGTTTGTATAAGCTTTATTCCACAGAAAACGTTGTTTACTTATATCAAGAGTAAAACTTCACTTCTGAATCTATTTAACATTTGCATTGTTACCAATGAAACAGTTAAATCATTACATCCATAGTCGTAGCACTATTTAGAATTGTTCATTCGTTTTTCAACATACAAGACGGAACGTCATTCCCAAGACAATTCACATTGTTCCTCTATCACAAAGTCCAATGCCATGATTGTGTGTACATGGTGATTGTGTAATCTTCTCATAAGCAATGTAGCCTAGTTGATTAAAACGGCAACGTCAATGAACTGTACTATAGGCACAGTGCAGAGTTTTCCTTGATTTGACGCAGAACACGCTTCTTCCACGTTTCTTTTGTTTGACGCTATCAAACAAAGTTCACGCTTGACTCACATGTACCATGCCATCTCCTTGATTATCGTCTCTGAAACTAGCCAGGACTGACCCCATCCACCTCGGGTCATTTCCAGGACTTTACGTTTCAATCCGTCACCATAATCCAGTCTCCTGATTTTAGGTCAGCCAGCGGACCTCTCAGACAGCATCTCCTGCTTGTCTGTGAAATTCAGAACAAAGTAGCTTCTTTTGCTGCCACATCTGCTTTAGCATTCCCCAGAAAAATGAAATCAATGTTATCAGTGTGAACTACACATTTACAGATGATAACCTTTTCAGGAATTTGGACTACTTAGTAGAGCAAACACAAGTACTTCAGAATTCTTATCTTTCCAGGTGATCATTGCCCTATTTATCCATTGTTGAGCAAACACATCATTTGATATTCAACTCTTACATTAGTCATGCCTAGAAATTACAATCTGTTTCTTTGTTCCCTTATTTAAACAAAATCAACGTTAGTCTCATTACTTTCACTCCCCAAAAAACTTTTCTTTCTTTTAAAAAGTTTAAGACCTACGTATATAATTTTAGATTCTCTATTTTACCAAATCACACCTCTTTTTGTCAAAGCTATAATAAAAACTATTGTCATTATCCCAAACCAGAATTTAATCTGTATGCTTCTCAAATGAAATAAAGACCAACTAATGTTCTTAATGTAGCCATTAACCAAACATGTTTCCCAGATATGTTTTCTATAAAGGCTAGAACTTCATAACTTGCTTTGGCTGCAGTCCAAAACAAGCTAATTAGCTCCAACCATCATAACCACAATTTATCAGACTTAATGATTCTTCCCAAATCATTTCAGAACAAAGTTTTTAATAACCCTCTTTATGCGCTAATACCATTATTAATACAACCTCATCACAGCCTAACTGTTTATCCCAAACATTATGCCAGGCTCTGATAAAACTCAAACAAAACTTTAAACCAAATTCCAATCAAAAACCCAAATAAAAGTAAATTTTAGTTCATTTCTGTTTCTCATTTTTAACCAAATTGCATCTAACACCTTTATAAAAACTCTTAAACCCTAGATTTGACTATTTTGACTTAAAATGTTTGTCCATATATCTTCAAAGTATATGCATGGTTCCCTTTTCAAAACATCAAAGTTTAAACCAATGATCTCTGTTCTCTTACATTTACATTTACATTTAGTCATTTAGCAGACGCTCTTATCCAGAGCGACTTACAGTAAGTACAGGGACATTCCCCCGAGGCAAGTAGGGTGAAGTGCCTTGCCCAAGGACACAACGTCAGTTGGCATGACCGGGAATCGAACTGGCAACCTTCGGATTACTAGTCCGACTCCCTCACCGCTCAGCCACCTGACTCCCTATTGCTTCATTCCATAAACTTTCATGATCCACTCTAAACTAATCTTTCATGTAACCTTCTAATCCCTTTCTCATAATCTTCCACATACATTTCCTCAACCAAAATCAAATTTGTAAAATAACCCAAACTGGAAAAATGCCATCAATTGATTCCATGTCAATGGATATTTGATGTGTACGTGGTTATTAGAAATCAGATATAGATAGTAGTAAAGTTACATTTTCAAATAAAATCAAACCCTTAAACAAACACATTCTTTCCCCAAATATAAACCAACCTTTCTGTCTGAAACACAAACACTTCCCATAACACACAAGGTTGCAATTTATTGCCTAAATCTCACCATTTTAATTTCAAAATTAGCACTTTACTTATTATCTGACCCACGAGCCCCTAAATGGACATGGGAAAAAAAAATATTCGCACAAGATACTTTCTGGTGCGCACGTGAAACTTTCTCGTTACCACACTGAAGTATCTGGTGGATACCGCATGCACAGAAGCGTGCATTAGATCTACTGTTTTCATGCGTGGAAATGACAGAAAGAGGCTTTGTGGAGCTGTATATATATTTACATTTACATTTAGTCATTTAGCAGACGCTCTTATCCAGAGCGACTTACAGTAAGTACAGGGACATTCCCCCGAGGCAAGCAGGGTGAAGTGCCTTGCCCAAGGACACAACGTCAGTTGGCACGGACAGGAATCGAACTGGCAACCTTCAGATTACTAGCCCGCTTCCTTCACCGCTCAGCCACCTGACGCCCCTATTTGAATGTCAGGCAAATCCTTTTAAACTGACATAAGCTGTCAGACAATTACTCTAACCATATCTAACGCCAGCCTAGTGCCCTAGTGTATCCACCCTAGTGTATCCACCTTGGACTTGCTTATAAGAACATTAAAAGTTTGCTTGCGAGTTGTCACCACTTTATTATATAGAAAGACATTAAAAACAAATTTTGAAGTTGTGTCGTCTGTTTTGGCGCAAGGGATACACCCGTTTTGACCAGGGGTCTCATTTATAAACGTGGCGTACGCACAAAACGGGGCTGAAAATGTGTGTACGCCACTTCCCACACAAAGGTTGTGATTTATAAAAAACTAACTTGACGGGAGAATGTGCGGCCCTCCACGCAAACTCTGACCCATGTAGGCCTTTTGGAGACCGTGGGAATTGGCGACACAGATGACCGTACTGTAGTCAGACTGCAGAAAGTAAATGTGGGAAGAACGATTACTTGATACTACGATAATAGTATCCGATAATGTCTTTTATTGCATCAAGTTAAGCCTGGCTAGCTCAGTAAGTAGAGCATGAGACTCTCAGGGTCGTGGGTTCGAGCCCCATGTTAGGCGTGTTTCCATTATGCAGTCCGATCCATCACTCTGAGAGGCTTCAAGTAGTTGAATCCAATGTTCCAGATTCATTGTTGCTGTGGTTTAGCTGGTTGAAAGCGCCTGTCTTGTACACAGGAGATCCTGGGTTCAACTCCCAGCAGCTCTTAACTTAAAAAAAAAATCTTTATCTGGAATTTGCTGTGAATAGATGTAAACGAATACCGTCACAACAGTCGCCAACGACAATACCTCTGGATCCATCACGGTCTGCCGTAAATGAGAGCATTCAAGAAGTTTAATCCAATGTGATAATACAATTGGTGATGTGGATTAGCTGGTTGAAGCAAATTTATCACTTTCAGTTTCACCAAAACAAGTATGTGAAAGCAACACCAGGACTCTGTCACAGAGAGACGTGTCATCAGGTTTGGGCCAATAGGTGGCAGTAAAACATTGATTTAGGTGACTAGCTACTGTTGGCTGAATGCCAAGCTAATTAGGGTTCCTCCGGTAGGAGGAAACCTATTCTTTTTGTTAGTATTCTTATTAGGGTTCCTCCAGTAGGAGGAATGTATGCGAAGCCCTCTGTGACATGCTTGCGTGATAAAGGGCTATACAAATACATTTGATTTGAAGACAGCTTCATCCAGCTGGCCTGCCCTGCCTGCCTGCCCCTGCCTTGATATCTCAAAAGATCACTGAATTACAGCTGTTTAAACTTCAGCCACATCTTATAATGCTTGCCACGGGACAAATAGCTTACTTTTCTATACAGTAACTGACAGTGCACTGCAAGGAGCAAGGTCACAGGTTCAAATCTAGCCACTGTCTTTTGGCCTGTCATAATTTTGATTATCTGTGGCAGGATTTGCACCTGGGAAGCACCTGGGAAGCACCTAGGCTGTTAAGCACCTGCGAAGCACCTGGTGCTTCCTTGGTGACTGTACACTGTTGCTGTTTGTCAATGGAGTGAACAGGGAGTGGCAGTTCAGCAAGGAACCTGAAAGGCATACATTCTAATTGCAAAACTGCAACTGTGTGTCCAGAGTCAATGGCACTGCTGTCACAGGTGTCATCGCGTAACTCATCATCATCCCTTCCTCCCTCGCCTGCTCCGGGTTTCAATCTACAATTTGGTTTTGTACACTCTCTCTGGAAGTTTCTAAAGTACCATTTCATATTTCATTTTTGGGTCTGAGCTGAAGACGGCATTTAAGACTCTGAAAGAGACACTTAGTCTCTTCTGAGACTCGTAGTCGCTTACTATGACAAGTGCGCTCCAACAAGTCTTGACCAGTGGGCATCAGTTGGCATGGTCCACAGTGTGGTTCCAGTCTATTATGTAAGCAGAAGCCTGACAGATTGTGAACAGAGATATTCTCTGACTGAGCATGAGGCACTTGCCTTGGTGTTGGCGTGCAATAGGAAGCATTGGAAGGGATTTCAAACGGTCACTGACCGTTCTCTGAAGTGCTCAGAGAACAATTCATGCTCAAAGCCTTGTGTACGCATTCAAAGGTTGGTTGTCAAGACTTCAACTGTGAGATTATCCACGTGGTCCACATCGCCAGCAAAGCACAATAATGCAACCCCCCTTTCACATCCACTACAGAGACAAACACACCAAGCCGAGGAAAAGGTCAGACTTGTGGCTGTCAATGGCACACAACATGAGAACCTGCACCAAGGGAAGGGTGAGGGAAGTGGACGAGGCTTCAGTTATGGATGACAAACTCAGAGAAGAGACAAATTCAAGCTGGTTCTTTTTGCATATGTCCAATATGGTATATGACGAGCCAGGGCTCTGGCATTGGCTCCATAAAGGGCACTTAGGGGTGAGGTACTAAAGTGCATTTGAAAAGTGTGGTGGCCAGGAATGGACAAGGCAGCTGAGTGATGCCTCAGGTTGTTGAAAGATCATGGATGTCAGCTGGTGGCCAGGATGCATCTGAGTCAATCAATCCTACAGTGGTCGCTTTCCAAACACACATTCGATACAATCAATTGCCGGTTGGTACAGTAGGAATTATGAGTAAGATGTTCTCTCTAACAGCGGAGAAGGTGATAGTCTGGAGACAACATCTAGACATCATGGTCTGCCGGTGACCTCCACATCAGACTGTGAACCGCAGTTCCACAACGCATGTCCATTCAGTTCCGGAACCTACTGTTGGGAGAGCTTGATCCAACACTTCAGGACAAGCCTGGACAAGACGAGCAAGAAGAGGGCAGGAAACATGAGCTACGCTGGTAAGTGATAGTCTACATATCAATCTACAATGGGCAGGAGCCTGGCGGAGCCACTTTTAAAAGGCAGATGATTGGGAAAGTTACTAGATTGAGCTGTACACCACAGAACGACCTGGAGATACCGGATAGGGAGCTGAAAGGAAAATCTGAGCTCTTAGCAGGCAAACGTCAGGGTGCCAAGATGTCTGGAGAGACGTGGGACACCAGGTTCTCCTCAGACAGGAAAAGGCTGAGAAGTTCACAACCGCATTCAGCAAAGTACCTCACACGGGGAGGAGCGAGGAGGAAGACAGGGTTGCTGTTAGACAGTGAGAGTGAGCTACAGGCACTCAAGTACTCAACAAACACAACATTTGAGGAGCAATATGACACACCAGCTTCTGAGGAAGTTGGCGCCACACAGCTGAAAGTGGCCGAGGGGCCGTTCCACTCTGGGACATGAGGCGGATGCAGTCTCTCCAGAGACGCTCTGAATCTAAGGTCAAGTCAACACAGCCACAAAGACAAGTCACGTAATTAACCCCCTGTAAGAACCGACATTTTGAATTGCAGCCAATTGTGTTTCATGTTCTCATTTTCCAAAGTATTTACTGTCTTCTGTGTAGGACTCCTGTGTGTAATCAAAGCTGATGAAGTTTAACATTCGTTAAATATAACTTGGCTATCTGGAAAGCAACTGATCCCTCAGTGTATAACATCTCACTCAGTGGCGGACTCAAATAGGGAACAGTTACATTCAGACCACTGTAAGGGCACTGCATCACATTTCCTCTACTAAAAGGGCACTCATTAAGACGTGTTATCATTGTTTTGCTCTGCAGGGCACATCGTCATCATTTATTGCATGAAGGGGCATCCAAGATGGCACTCAAGCATTATTTCACCATGTAAAATGCAGCCAAAAGGGCACTTGCTCTAGTTTTTGCCACTCTAGAAGGCACTTAAGCAATGCCTTTTCCAACCCTGTGCCCCTCCCCTCTGAATCCACCAGTGGTTCTGTCCCGTTATTTCGAGGTTTTGAGTGTGTTTCTCATTCAAATGTATTGAGATTAATCAAAAACTCATTTAGTGTGCTGAATTTGGCCATATATGCGGTTCTACCTCACAAGCATCTTGTGTTAGTATCCCTCCCTCCCTCCTTCCCTTCCTTCTGTCTCTTCCCCTAACCTGCTCTTGTGTGCCGAATTTGTTCCACCAAAGAACCTGCCACAACAGAGGATATATCTTCCCCTACTTTGCAGGTCCATACACACACATACACGTACACACACACACACACACACGTACAAACGCACAAAAACTCACATCCTACACTGCCCTCCTTCCTCAAGCCAGACCGTGTGCAATTCGATGTGTGCTCACGCGTGATAAATGAAATTACCGTGCCTTCATGCGAGGATTCAAGGCCCCAACTGCAAACCCCACGGTTTTAGATTAGCCAGCGAGCATGTTTCGGCCCCCTCCTGGGCAAGTAGCAGATGCAATTTAGCACCAGGGTATTGGCCACACATTATTTACACACACAGTTGAGAAGATATTTGCTCATGGTGTGTCGGTGGTGGATTTAGATTTAGTTTCCCAATTAAAGTAAAAAAAAATAATTAGCAGTCCACCTAGAGAATTCCAACTGGCAGGGCTTGAGTGAGAATATGTTCCTTGCTGTGCTGTACGGCTACTTAGGCGATGATTGCTTATTTTGTAACAATTATGCTTAAACACATTGCACATGCATATTTCTTTTTTCATTATTGAACAATGGCGACATGTGTATGGATTTTTGTTGAATTTAGTTGCATTGTGTTAGTTCTGCCAGCAGGTGGCGATCTGTGGATTGAAGAGTTGCCAGAAATGATGATCAGTAGCCTATGCATCCTGTCAAGAGATGGATTCTCCATTTCAGTGCAGTTGGTCTGGTCGCTCAACCCTGGCATGTATTCAATTTCATGTTGCAGGCATGTTTCATGGTTGGCCGGTTGATGTGTGTGCGTGAGTGAGTGTGCATGTTGTCAGTTGTGGCTTGTGTCTGAACATTTCATTGCTCTTTGAGACATTGTAAAAGCAAAATACCAAAATACTAATACAAAAAAGACAGTTCTGAAAACTCAACAGCTTCAAGAGAAGGTTATATTGCTACCAATCATTTTGAATGGAGGATAGCAGAGAATGGGGAAAGGGAATTGGAGACTGTGGAGCAGTTCATTAATAAGAAGTACTTTGGGTATGTGTGAGCCAAGATGCCGTCAGCCTAAAACAGGCAGACTGCTGCTCTGGGTATAAATCACAGTATTACTGCCCTCTCAGATGGAGAAATGATATAAGCTTACTTCTCTACCCTTCCCCATATGAGAGAGGGATGTAGAGTGAGTTCATTAGTATAATCGGTTTAATGTCCCTAATTGGGTGAATGGAGATATTTTTTTCTGGGGGGATTGATGACAGTGATTAACCATTTCCATGGCAGTGCGGCAAGCACTTGTTCCATTCATTCTTTCTGAACTGTCTGGGAATCTGACCCAAGGGCCCTGGGGGAGAAAGACAGCTTTTGGAAATCTTTTTTACTGTTTTTTATCAGTAAGGAAATGGTTTGAACAGCCATATCAGATATTTGACATTGTTATCGTCTGTAGTGAAGAAACTACAGTACTACTATGGGGTTGTCACATTTCCCACCAAATGAATGAAAGCTGGAGTGTTTGAGAAGTCGTAATTGGAGTTTTGGACCCTGACACAGTAACCAATCTCAGAACAATACTGCAGGACAGAGATTTGAATTCGACCAGTCATGTATGACGGCTCAAGAAGTGGATCTTGTGATTCTCCTTATCCCCCTCCAAACTTCAAGGACGACTGTTTTTCCCCTCTTTTATTCCTCGTGTCCTCATGTCTCTAACGTCTCACATACATAACACTTAACAGAGGCTGATAGGAAGAGGCCCTCGGCGACGAGCGGATCCTCGGCGACGAGAGGCCCGCGCCGCGTACGGGTGTTATGTGTTTGTCAGAGGATGTCTGGCTTGTCATCACCCTGCTATTTCTGCCCTGCCTGTGAGGAGCGTGTCTGAGGAGGAGAGGAACCCAACATCCACAGCTGGTGAAGCGTACCCCAGATGATCCCTCAACCGTTGTCGAGAAGCTGCTTCTGGGGGGGGGGGGGGGGGGGGGGGGGGATAAGTGTTTTATGGTGTTTCTTCTATATGCTTACAGGTTGAGGGTTTTTGTCAGTGATCTGATATGAGGAGGACGGCGTGTGAATGGATGGCCGTGGGATCGTCCTCAGGGAGAGAATTTCTTTCTGGGAGACTACTGGGCTCAGCTGGTCAATAAGCCCAGGTAAGAGATGGCCCCTTAAGTTATACATGCACACGCACTCTCTCTCTCGCACACACACTCCCCATAGAGAGAGGCCTCACTATGCAAATGCAGAGTGACAGTGTCTGTCTACTCGAAAGGTTAGACTGGGTTTGGCTACGGGCAAGCCCTCTACCTTTCATCCCCAGGCCTCCCTCACCTCCCCACAGGGACATAAACCCACCCCCATCCTTGCATGGCCCAGCAGTGGGCATAGTGTGGGCATAGTGTGGGCACAGTGTGGGCATAGTGTGGGCATAGTGTGGGCATAGTGTGGGCATAGTTTGGGCATAGTGTGGGCATAGTGTGGGCATAGTGTGGGCATAGTGTGGGCATAGTGTGGGCATAGTGTGGGCATAGTGGGCATCTGGAACCTCACAGTGATACTTAGGTACACAGCTCCGGATCCAGGCAGGAAGAAAGGATTATAGATCGTTACTTCCTTCCTTCCTTAGGCAGGACGTTTAATGTTGCACTGTTTTGGTCTTTTTGCTAACAGACTTCTGATATCCTTCTGGATGTCCGGCCCTTCTAGGTTTAAGCCTGGGAAGGAGTTAGCAACCATGTGGCTATCCTCGCAGCCAGGCGAAGTCATTTGCAGAAGTCGGCAAATGCTGATGCAAAACCCCTTCCTTTTTGCATGTCAACCATTTGCAACCATCGGCACCGCTGACATCTTATGACTCCTTTCACTAAAGTCGCTTTGGTTAATCCCTCTCCTCTCTCCAAGCCTCTGTTTTCAACCGTGATGATCAGCAGCGTTTTCAGCAACAACAATCAGATCAGCCTCCGAACGCCAGAACGGAATGTCAGGCAGCGATTGAGATGGAGCTCAGATATGTGCTCGGCTGTAAACACGGCTGATCGGATGCCCCGGTGAGGATCTGGTCATGTCTGTCAGATGGACGAGCGCCCCCCACAGCACTCGGACCCTGAGGAGGAAACTCAATCAGAGTCATTTCCCATCAATTAGCAAGTGATTAACGCCAGGTCAGAGTCGGCTGGGCGACCTTACAGACCATAATGAATTTAACTGGATCAATGGACCAATGAGGCGCAGCAGCAAAAAGCTGCCCTGCTCAGACCAGACCAGACCTGCTTCAGCTGGAGAGATAATATTCAGACCAGCCTCTAGGAGACACCAGCCTGAAGGCCACTCCCCTCCACATCTCTTTGTCTTCCTCTCTTTCTTTCTCTTTTTTCTTTCCCTTTTTTCTTTAGCTCCTCTGTCTCTGTCTCTCTTTCTCTCACTCTCTCTCTCTCGCGCTTTCTCTGTCTGTCTCTGTTTCTCTCTGTCTGTCTCTTTCTCTCTGCGCCCAACTATTGATCTTTCCGTCTCCCTGTCTCTATCAGCCAATATGGGATAAAAGAGATGAAATGGGGCAGAAGTGATCTTAGCTGTCGTTCTGGTTTTTTTATCTTTATTTTCAGTTGCTCATTTAGTCTTTCCAACTAGATGTCTGTCCGCAACACTCATTTGACCCGTTTTTGTGATGTCCTTCGCTTTCTTTTCCTCTTCTCTCCCTCCCGGCCCCTCTTTCTGAGTTTACCGGAAGATGTCTTGTTTTTCACAATCTGTGGTGAACACATGCAAGCACACAAACTCTTACTTTTTCTAGAAGGTTCTCTATGATACAGAGCTTCCAGAATAGTCCTCTCCCTTTCAGTCTACCAGTCCATCCAGCTCATTATTCCTCCTCTCCTCCTCTTCCTGTCTTTCTGAGCCACCAGTCTGCTTCCTATGGACTTGTTTGTCTTATTTGCTTTTTAGACTAATGGTGTTCTCTCTCTCTCTCTCTCTCTCTCTCTCTCTCTCTCTCTCTCTCTCTCTCTCTCTCTCTCTCTCTCTCTCTCTCTCTCTCTCTCTATCTCTCTCTCTCTCTCTCACACACACACACTCTCCTCTCTCTCCTGTCTCTCTCCTTCATATATTCTGCTGACAGCATCCTCTTTTTCCTGCATCCCCAGTGTTCAAGTTGTTCACTCCTACCATCTCCCCTTCTCAATCCCTCCATACCCCCTCACTCTCATATATTATCTACCCCTCCGCTTGCCAGTAACTCACTTACAGTGAACTCAGAGGGAGAGAGTAGGTAAGGTAAGAGAACAGGAGGAGAGAACAAAAGACGTCATACCCACTTGCTCTGTCGAATGAGGGATGGTCAAAGATGGACAGGCGAATTGAGCAACAGAGAATGGATTAAAAACATAAAATAATTTCAAATGTGCCCCTATTTAATGTGTTTCGCCCCATCCTTATTGAGCAAATGAATAGGCGAGGAAATGGTGTGTGATTGGACAATCCATATAAGTGGAGTTTGAGTGGTAGTTGAAGAGTATGTTCCCTGTGTACCAGTGGAAGGAAGCAGAGAGAGAGAGAAATCCGAGGGACACATTACCACTATTGATCCCTCTAAACAGTGCCTCACATTCTTTGGTCCACTCTGTCCCCTTAAGCTGCTAAATATTGCATGTTTAGATTTTACTGAGGTTTAACAGCAAGGTCTTAATAAGGAGCTAAGTTGTGTCCAGGACTATGTTGAACCTTGTGTTTCCTGGTCTGCTGTGATCTTGACATGTTAGAACCTTTCTCTTCTCTCAGCCTCCCCGTCTGCTCCCAGAGTCCCATGGCTGGAGTCCAGATGTTTCACCTGGCCCTTTGTGTGCGTGTCTGTCATCAATCATCCATCCTGCTTGGCTCCGCTGGCCTCGCCCAGTCTTTGTCTGGCGTGTCCTGGTGGCACTGTTGGCAGAGGGGCACCCTGCCACCCTCACACTGGAGCTGTGCTGGGGTGGCACAGCCGACAGTTTATTTATTTATTTGATTTAACCTTTATTTCACCAGGTGAGCCGAACATATTCTCATTTGCAACGGCGACCTGGCCAAGACAAAGCGCAAATGTGCAAGACAACATATACTTACACAAAAATACAAGGCACAAAATACAAAATGAGGTAGGGATTGAATAAAAATAAAAAACAGGACACAATCCAAAAGATAGGGCAAAATACTGTACATTATACTGTACAGTATATTAAAAGTGCAGTGCAGATCAAAAATGCAAGTCTGCCATGGCATTAAAGAAATAAGTAGGCACAGCTATGTGCAGGGTCAATGTGCTCATGATGGAGGAGAGCTAACACGTACAATGAAAGGCCAGTCGCTCTGACAGAAGTTTTTTAAAAGCATGAACAGGAATAAGGCTCTCCAATTTCAGGGTTTTTTGTCATTTGTTCCAATCATTGGCAGCTGAGAACTGGAAGGAGTGGCGGCCGCAAGAGGTGAGGGCTTTTGGGGTGACCAGAGAGATGTACCTGCATGAGCTCAGGATACGTGTTGGTAAAGCGGAAGTGACCAGGGAGCATAGATACAGAGGAGCTTTGCCTAACAATTCAGTTTAATGAGACTGGACTGGATTGCTCAATCCCACACCAGTTTTTGAGGAATGTGGGATGATGTGGGTACATTTATGTTGTTGTATTTCATTCCTTAACTGTTTTGTAACTTTATTTATTTCACGCTCTTGCACATATTTTAACGGGTTATAATCGGTTAAGATTTATTTTAATGTCCAGTTTGGTGGTGTTGTTATCTAACTCTTTTTCCAGGACTGAAGTGAGAGTGTGTGTGTGTTCAGCGGCAGCTCATGGAGTCAGACCTTCAGACGGTCTGTGAGCAGCGCTGCAGGTCTCCGTCATGGTGCCGCTGTCATCGTCACTATCGCCCCGCCATCTCTGCTATCATGTCACAGACACACAGCCAGCCTCCTACTCACGATGATACCGCATTTCCTGAATATCAGTGTATCTCTGCATTTTCCAGTCCCTGACACCCCCCCACCACCACCACCACCACCCCCCCCACCCCACCCCCCGCCCCAGCACACATGAAAGACGTCAGGGATCATTTTCACATGCGCCGTGTTACGTAACGTGTGTCTGAACGCCAGCGTCTCTTTTGATTACACACCAGTTATTAATGGAAGCCCCATAGATACCATGTCCTAGTGACGGTTTCCATTACATATGTGAGATCTTGTGGGCTCGTTAATCCATATAGATCATTACCACTATCATAAAGACTCATTCACATTACCTGTACGAGCTATGAGCTTCAACACCCAGTGATTTGGGGACAGGTTAAGAGAGCTATGGTTATAGACTATGTATGCTAATGAGTGCGTTATACTGGCACTTTACGGCAGCATATAGGAAGAAGCTAAACTAAGCTATGCTAACTGCTCTGTCTGGCTGCTGCAACTGCTGGAACCTGGCCCTGCTAATCCCAGCCAGCGAGAAAGAGAGAGAGAGAGAGAGAGAGAGAGACACAGAGGTTGCATACTGCATGAAGAAGAGGAGGGAGGGATGGAGGGGAGGAGGGGTGCACTGGGGGAATGAAGAGAGAGGAAGGAGGGGGGAAGACAATAAAGGAATGGTCAGATTCCTCAGAGAGAGGCAGAGAGAGAGAGAGAGAGAGAGAGAGAGAGAGAGAGAGAGAGAGAGAGAGAGAGAGAGAGAGAGAGAGAGAGAGAGAGAGAGAGAGAGAGAGAGAGAGAGAGAGAGAGAGAGAGAGAGAGAGAGAGAGAGAAGGAGAGGGAGGGAGGGAGGGAGGGAGAGAGGGAGGGAACAGGATGGGGAGCGGCAAAGGCAGAGAAAAAGGGTGATGTCACCTCCAGCAGCCAGCCAATCAGGCCCTGGCAGGAGGGGTTGGAGGGAGGGGATGGGAGGGGGAGAAAGAGCGCGGCCGTGAAGAGGGTGTGTTTTTCTATCACTGCAGCATCAGCAGAGAGGAGAGGGCACAATCAATTTGATAGAGAGGAGGAAGAAAAGGGAGGAAGAACTGAAGATAAGAGAAAGAAAGGTGGAAGCGGGGAGTCGCCCAGAGGAAAAGAATAATCCTAGAGGCCATCTTTAAAAACCTGTGGAGAGGTGAGGGAGAAAGAATGAGGGATGACAGAGTTTGTCGTTAACAAGAAAGCTTGCTAATAAGCAGCATTAATTGTGTGTGTGTGTGCATGTGTGTGTGTGGGTGGGGGGGCAGAGATGTTGGGGAACGTGGAGGACTGTGGCAACACACCTTTGGTCACATCTGCAGCTTAACTCAAGCAGCACAAGATGGTAGCCTGTAAAAGTAGGCTCTGTGAATGTATGCATTTACTGCTTGTTTGTGTTTTCTGGCATGTGTGTGGAGTTTATGAGTGGTTTTGAAATTGAACTTACGTAATTGTCCTAGCAGTGTAACTTAGTCTAAGTAAGTTGACATTATTGTTAAAATAGAAAATGTAGCAACTCGCTCTTTTTGGTTGATTTTGTGGTTCAAGAGATGGCAGACGTTGTCTTCTGGCCTTTCTATGCTGTTTTACTGATGTACATGTTGAGCTCTTTAGCTCTAATTAGACCAAATACATCCAAAAGTCAGGATGACTTGGTTTAGTTTAGGGTTTTTGTGAAATTCTCTTTTTCACATCTGCGTTCACTCTGCTGAGAGCACAGCCTGGGCAAGGCATGCAACAGGGTCTTGCTTGGTATTAATATTGAATGTAATCTCTAGTTTTGGCAAGACACAACATTTCATTGGTTTGCCTTTTCTTGTTTTTTTGTTTTGCGGCGATCATCAATTGTTATAATTTTTTTCCTTGTTAGTTTATTGATTGGTTTTATTAAATGAATTGTTCTCTTTAATGAGAAAACATGTTTTCTATGCTAATAGGTTTTCGCTAGTTGATTTGTGAATAGCGCCAATTTAAACATTTCCTCACACACGTACTGAATGGTTATTTTGACCCCTTTCCCTGTTTCTTGCTACATTAATACATTTCCATTTTTTTCTCTCTCTTTCAACGTCCTTCCCTCCCCCACCTCGGAGCTCAGTGCTATAATGTTGTTAACTCTGGCTGCTGATTGCATTGTGTGGTATCAAGTGTTATGGGGGTTAGGTTGAGTCTATGGCAAAGAGAGAGAGCTGCTTCTGTTCTGTTTTCTCCTGGACTGTCTGGTTTAGCCTGGTCTAACCTGGCAAAAACCTGGTCTAACCTGGCAATAACCTGGTCTGACTTTCAATTTGCTTGGCTCGACTCAACCTGATCTAGTCTGATCTGGTCTGGTCTAATCTAGCCTGGTACAGTTAGCTTCTGTTCGGCCTGGTCTGGTCTGGTCTAACCAGGTCTGGTCCGATCTGGTCTGGTCCAGTGTGGTCTTGTGTGTGGTCCAGTTGTGCTGCAGGCTCTGAGGGAGACAGGGACAGATCTGGGACGGGTCTCTGCAGACAACCTCCAACTACCTCTGGTCCGCAGGGACCCTGGGAGAGAGGGAAGGAGAGAGGGAGGTATCAACAGGAGACAGGAGGGAGAGAGGGGGAGGGAGACAGCGAGAGAGGGAGAGGGAGAGAAAGAAAAGACAGCCATGGAAGATGGAAAATATGGGTGGGGCGGCGGTCCACTCCGACCGCGTAGGTGCACCGATGGAGGTGGGGGGCACACCTGGCCTGGTGCCAGCACAGCATCTTCCTCCCACCACACATCTGGCTCCCTGTATGGAGCAAATCAATTGCTCCGGGCACTGAAACATTGTCATAGATAGAATTGTCAGTGCAGTTGACAAACGCCCTGCATGTCTGCTGGTGTTGTTTGTGTGTGTGTGTGTGTTTGTGTGTGTGTGTCGACAGACAGTGGTGGGAGAGAATACCCTTCTCTCCTCCTCTCTCTGGTCCAGTAGCCTGCAGCCTGTCCCAGCAGAGCTGGGCCAGAGACACGCCTGACAATGACTGGTTACCATCTGTACGACATCCATAAACATACTGCACTTCACACACACCACACACACACACGCACACGCAATAGATCAAGATAAAGCTTCCTTCCTGTCGCTGGAGTGTGTGCACGCATTAGTGTGTAAAGGCATGCGTGTGCGTGCTCCTGTGTGTGAGCGTGCGGGTGGAGAGCACAATCCTCATGAGACTGCTGCAACATTATCATACTGTTTAATGCAATAGCAAAGTGTACTGGTGTTTGCTGCCGAGAAGCGGAGCTTGCTTAGGGGAGACCGAAGACATGTTACTGAAGCTGGTCCCAGATCTGTTCTTGGGGAAATTGCAGGAGGAAAAAGGAGTGTATGATTACCTCGGCTGTGGCACAAAATGTAATCTCCCTCTGCCCCTCTCTTTCTTCCTCTATTTCTCTCTCACTCTCCTTCGGTTTTTCTCCCTGTACACTATCTCTCTCTCTCTCGCTCTCTCTCGCTCTCTCTCTCTCTCTCTCTCTCTCTCTCTCTCTCTCTCTCTCTCTCTCTCTCTCTCTCGCTCTCGCTCTCGCTCTCTTTCTCTGATGCTTCCAGTTTAATTGAGCTGTTCTAACAGAAGGATGGATGGCCCAGGTGATTTAAGAGGGATGAGGGATAAAGAGAATTAGAAAGAGAGAGAGAGAGAGAGAGAGAGAGAGAGAGAGAGAGAGAGAGAAGGCAAGTGAGAAGGGGAGAGAAGAGAGAGGAGGAGAGAGAATGAGAATGAAAAGGGGGTTAGGAGAGGGCGAGTACTGTACAAGACAGGGAGTCATTTCTATGGCAAAGCCCCCAGTTGTACAGTTCTATATGTGCTGCTAGATGGATTGTCTGTGACTAAAACGAGAGAGGGAGAGGAACAGAAGGGGAGAGAGGGCAAGGTCACAGGGAGGATGGGCTGTGAAGATCGCAGCCCAGGAAAACAGAGGAAAACAGAGAATCAGGATAGGGAGAGGAGAGGAAGATAACAATTTGTTTTTGCCGAGTTTGTTTTATGATATGTAATCACACATATCCCAATTAATTGTGTTCAACCAATCAAAGAGTCATACGCTTACAATTCAGAGGCAATGTTTTTGCGCAAATTCTTTTGTACGAGATTATCATGGCTTGGCTTTGGCCCCTTTCCTTCAGTCTAGTTGCATTCTGTGTAAACGAGAAGTGTGTGTTTTGTAAAAGAAGCCCTACCTGTTCTCAATCTGACAGTTAGTACCAACTCCAGGGAACGACAGAGTTACACCAGACACTCTTCAACCACCTGTTATGGCCTTGGGCTCTCAGTGCCAGTCAAAGCTAGTCTTCAAAACACACACACACACACAAACACACACTTCACTGTACTAACACACACATTCTGTTAGGATAATAAACACAGGTCTACAGATACCCTCAGTGTCTTGTTTTCAAGCCTTATCTCCAGATCAAAGCTTTCCACCTACGGGTCACCTGGGGAAAACTTCCTTTAAAGGTAGAAGAGTAAGTTTTAGGTTGACATAAGAGCAGGATCTTCAGTAGAAATGTTAATGAAGGCTGTTTTTCAATGTTTTGAGCTTTTCCTGCACTCACTTCATTCCTCCTTTAGCACAGGCGTCGTCCTTCCCCCGGTGCAACCTAACATTGTGAAGCATACAGGTCTTCAACGTGTCTAAGCACTCTGTAGAATACTGTGTGTGTGGTGTGTGTGTGTGTGTGTGTCTGTGTGTGTGTGTGTGTGTGAGAGAGAGAGAGAGAGAGAGAGAGAGAGAGAGAGAGAGAGAGAGAGAGAGAAAGAGAGAGAAAGAGAGAGAGTGTGTGTGTGAGACAGAGTGTGTGTCTCTGTATGTGAGTGAATATAAATGTGTGTGTCCTTCTCGTGTTGCAGCAGCCCTCATATGATTTAGATTCTGCAGATGGGGCCAGCGGAGGTGTAAAGTGGGCGGGGTGGGGGTGGGGGGCACGCTGACATGTGTCGGGGTGGGGTGGAGAATACGTTAGAGTGATTTAGGGACAGAAGGGGTCAGATGGATCGACAAGCCAGCCAGGAAGACATGATTAGAGGCATACAGAGGGAGAGGGATAAAAGGGGAGATGGAGGAGGAGGTGGAGGAGGTGGAGGAGGAGGAGGAAGAGGGGAAAGGGTGTGTCAAATGAGGCTCTGACTGACAGGATGTACATGGAGAGGGACAGAAAAAGAAATAGAAAAGGATTTAAAGAACAAGTGAAGAAGAACAGTTTGTAAAGCCCAGTTGGGTGTTTTGGGGGATTGTGATCAAAGAGAAAGCAGGGGTTTCAATCAGGAGTATGATGGAGGGAGACAATATGGATTGTAGGTCTATGTTTAGAGCCTTCATTCTGCTTACCTGTCACCAGACATCGCTAACAGAAAATGATCACTCCCCTCAGATCTGGAGCACACTTCAAAACTCCTCTCATCATTTCTTCTCACTTTCTCTCTGTTCTGGTCTTTCTCAGCCTCCATCTCTTCATCTTTCCTCTGCCTCTGTTTACTTGAAAAGTGGGGTTTCAGTAATCGCATTCTGTTCTAGCAGCACACCAAAACAAACCTCCAGACTCCTAATCAGAATAATGGATGCTTGAATTTTTTTTATAGGACTTCCCAGAAACCCCCCTTTTGAGACAACAACCAATCAAGAGAAGTCACTTATATAATTGACCCTGGTGATGGAGGAGCGGGGGTACAAATAATGATTAAATTAATTTGATATGCTTGAATTTTATTATTAGAGTGAATTTCATTAAGGAGCTTTGGGAGACAAATATGAGATTGTCTCAAAAAAGCGATGAAAGTGCAACCTCGTAAAACACATGATTCTAAATCTATATCATTGCATTATCTGAGCATGGAGTCCATCCATTTGACTTGTTGGACTCTGCAGCTGCGGTCACACAAAGGACCAGTTTGAAATTGGCAGAAAAAAAAGCTTGTCGGTGTGAAACGTAATAAAACAGGAAATGACCATTAATTATGTATTTTCGCTTTGTGAACAAAACGGTTTCAGTGGAACTCCATGAAAGGAGGCGTGGGCCACTGGAGCCAGAGATAAGACAGAAGATGGGACTGTGTAGATGAGAGAAAAACAAGGGAATGGAGGGAGACGAAGAGAAACTCTGTGTCTGCCTTTCGGAGACACTGACCACTTCCCCCTCTCGCTCTGTCACCCCTGCCACAATTATATCTGTCTATGAGTTACAAAGAATTCCCCCTCTTCTCATCCTCCACGGGTCAAGCCTTATAAAAGAGGCTTTATTGACTAAATCAATGACCAAAAATATCTATCAATCACTCCTCTGTGTGGTATAGTTCACAAAGACCTCACAACTTTGGGTGTGTGTGGCGTGTTTGTGTGTTGACTGTCAAGAAAGTGACTGTGTTCTGTAGACAGTCTACGTGTGTGCGTCACTGTCAAGTGATGGTGAAAAGAAGTCATGACTGTTTTACAGTTAGTGATGTTGACTGATTCTTGGCATTTACAGCTATCCCCACTGCAATTCTCCATCCAGGTTTACTGGGTATGCATTAGCATGGGATGTCAGACAGTGATTCCGACATGCAAACATCAAGTATGTCTTCACTGTCATGGTGATTCATCTCTACGGGGTAAGAAATGTGTGAAGTGAGGTCAAATGTCAAGTGTATCTTCCAGTTTTTTTCCTTGAAAAAAGAGAGAGAGACAGCAAAAAAGAAAGGAGAGAACTGTCTTTGAAAATCAGCCCCTTCGCCTCACGTTATTCATAGAAATATAGAATGGCATAACATATGATTGCTTTTCTGAATAGCGGACACCAATTATTTCACAGTCCACACAATCTAGTAGTCCTCTGTTTAACTCTCAGCCAACCAGCCTCTGCAGTATAAGTGACTGTAAAGTGACTGTAAGCAAGAGGAGAATTTATCTTATTCTGTCGCTGCGCGTCGGATTGATATTGACATTTCCATGGGTGCAGTTATGTTCCAGCTTCCTCCTTTTTTTTCAGAATCAGAATGGGATTTATTCGCCATGAAAGTTTGCACAGACAAGGAATTTGCTTTGACAGGAAGGTGCATACAATAAACATATAGGGACCTAAAATTTAAATATGTGGACTATCTATACTAAGGGTACATAAACTAGCAGTACTAAGTGGAATTTGAATTAAATAAAATATACAATAAAATATAAATTGCCGTAATTTACAATATAAAAATACAAATATTACAAAAAA